>NC_060951.1:13047290-13288383 GCF_022045245.1 Lucilia cuprina
ACCTTTAAAAACTTAAGTTAAATTTGAATGGTAAATTTCAAGAGTTTTAACGGTCTCCACCAGGGTATAAACAGTTTATGGTGTCCAACAGGGTTGAAACAGTTGAGTTTTAATGGTCTCCACCAGGGTATAAACGTTTGAGTATTCTATGGTCTCCGCCAATAAAACATAACCTCACTTGAGGTGATACGAAAGCACGAAGTTAAAGTAGACAACATATAGCTTTGAACAGTTATATGAAGTAATACACTACACCAGTGCGAGCGAGACGCAAAACTGTCGAAAGCCAGCAACAAACACAAGCCTGAACGCGTTTAATAAATAATCGCGATGATGCGAGAGTTGTTCCCCAACTCAGATCTGAATTACGACTGTAATGATATTTATGTTATGCTACAGCTAAAAAGGCATTTTAGGGATAACACTAGTTTAACTGTAACGGTAATAGTACGTTTAAATTTAATTTTCAAAAAAATATATCTGTTCAATTTTCAGAATAGGGCTTTAAATAAGAAATTGTATCAATTATGGACAAAATTCTGTAGAATTTAAGAATGAATAATTTCGAAAGCAAATACATAATTTATTTTCTAGACCAATTATAACCCAATCTTAAGTGTTAGATTGACATATTTTGGATCTTATAAAACATATTTATGTTGAATTTCATCGCTCCACTGATCGCCAGTTATCACTGTAAATTCCTTTCCCTTAAGGATACATATGTGTGTGCTAGTGTGAAATATGGCCCGACATCCGCCATACTTACATACATATGCATGTAATTTACATGTGCTGACTGTTACTGACTGTTGCAAAATTTTATAACGAGGAAAATATGTCAAATTATAAACATTATCCGCTTTTCAACAGCCAGCCTTACTGTTGATCTCCAGATCATCTATTTATTATTATTACACACTGTAGATAATATTAATAAGAAAACGTCTATATTTACAAACAAAAACACTTTTATTATAAAATAACAATGAAACGTATTATTTCACATCTTCGCTTAGATTTTTAAGTGTTTGCTCGAATTCTACTGGTTCTATAGTACGCTTTGAAACATCAAAAGGCGGTGGTCCAATAAGATTAACAACTTCTTCATAGTTTAGTGTTTCTTTTTCCAGAAGAGCCTCAGCAAGCTTAAAATAGATTTATATATTAGTAATATTGTAACAGCCATTTCAACTATATATTTTTATTAACCAATACCTTTTCTAACTTATCGCGATTATCCTTCAATATCTGTTCTGTTTTTTGATATGCTGTCGCTATAAGATTTCTTGCTTCGTGATCTATCATTGTATCTAATGCTTTAGAGAAGGGTTTATCGTAACCACCAGTTTCTTCAGCATCTCTTATGTAAATTGGCCCAAGTTTATCGTTCATACCAAATTTTTTTATCTAAAGAAAAAAAGATTTCAATGCTAATCTAATAGATTTTAGATAACTACTAATGAAAACACACTTGCGAATATGCAATTTTGGTAACTTTTTCCAAATCATTTTGAGCGCCAGTGGTTATACTATTGAAAATTAAATTTTCAGCTGCCCGACCGCCTAAGGCCATGCACATTTTATCAAACAATTCTTCTTTAGAGTAAAGTTGCTGTTCACTGGGTGTGTATTGAGCAAAACCCAAAGCTAAACTTGTACGTGGAACTATAGTAACTTTCAACAACACATCACTGTTTGGTAACAGCCAACCAACAAGCGCATGTCCGGATTCATGATAAGCAATGACTTTACGTTCAACCGGCGACAATGCATGAGAACGCTTCTCTGTTCCGCCTACCAAACGTTCAACAGCATATTCTAAATTTTCTGTTTTAACTTTTTTTTGGCTATTACGAGCTGCATGTAATGCAGCCTCGTTGCACACATTTGCAATATCAGCTCCAGAGAATCCAGGTGTTAATCGAGCAAGACGCTGAGAATATGTATGCGGCTCAGCATCCAGCTGTATTGATGACAAATGTTTTTCGAAAATTTCTTTGCGCTCACCAAGATTAGGCAAATCTATGAGTATGTGACGATCAAAACGTCCTGGACGTAATAAGGCCTTAAAGAGTTAATTTTAAAGTGTTTTTTAAGGTTATTTTTCAATTATACAATATCGTTAATGTGTAAGTTTAACGTATTGATTTACCTTATCTAAAACATCAGCCCGATTTGTACTCGCTAGCATTAAAACTCCTTCCTTTGACGCCATGCCATCCATTTCAACCAAAAGTTGATTAAGTGTCTGCTCGGATTCACCGGAACTGCCTTGATTGAAACTTTCGTTACCTGAACGTTGTCGACCTATTGCATCAATTTCATCAATGTAAATAATACATGGTGCACGTTTTTTTCCTTCCTTGAAAAGATCGCGTACACGGGCTGCTCCTAAGCCACCTATCATTTCAATAAACTCTGAACCATTCATACTCAAAAATGGCACTTGAGCCTCAGTAGACACAGCTTTTGCTAACAAGGTTTTGCCACATCCTGGAGGACCCAGAAGTAAAGCTCCCTTTGGAACTTTTGCTCCAAGACGTTGATATTTTGCAGGATCTTTTAAATAGTCTACAAATTCTTTAACTTCCTGCTTAGCTTCCTGTAAGCCGGCAACGTCTTTAAAAAGTACTCCACGACCTCCCTCGAAAGGATCGACTAAAGTAAATTTAGCACGTCCCATTTGGCTCTAAAAATTATGTGAAAAATTAAAATATATTCTTATTATTTAAATTTTGGTTTTACAATAAATTACATACAAATGAATCCATGCTAAGAGGGCTCTTCATTCCTTTCATACGTGACGAAACGGCCATGAGCACGGCAAAGAAGAGTAAAAGTAATAAAATCCTCGCAGTCACATCGCTCTGACGATCGTACGTCACTGGAACACCTTTAATTAAAATAAAGCCGGTGCATTTTTTAATCTATAAACGGTTGATAGCATTATTATTTAAATACCATCATTGATTCCTAGACGTTTCTCAACATCCCGAAGTTTTTCCTCAAACTTAGAAACATCAGCCACAGCCATATGGAATATAGTAGACGAGACCTTTCTTCCTTTAACAATAGCTCCATCGTGTAGTATTATTGTAATCATTTCCATATCGGGTCGTATAATAAGTTCTTTAACTTCACCCGTAGATAGCATGTGATGTACGAATTCATTCCATGAAACATAACGTGTTGATCCCTAAAACAAGTCATCAAGAATCACTACAAAATTTAAACTTTTTTGTGTTCATATACAAACCTCTGGCCTTTCTGAACGTGGAGTCATAAGCAAAGAAATAAATGCTACAAACATGTAAATAGTAAACATCCACATGATTGTCTTTGTTAAAACTGATTTAATTTTGTCGTCATTATCATTTTTATTGCCATTGGGTCCTCCAGATGAATTTGGTTCCGAACCAGCTTTACCACTGGCACCCTCTTTCTTTTCAGCATTTTTGCCGGCATCATCATTATGCTTGGACGACTTAGAATATAGGTCCAAATGAAATTGACGAACAACTTGTGGACTTATACCAAGAGATCTGGATAACAAACTAACAACGGCTTTATATTCATCTTCAAAACGTTTCAGCTGAAAAGTGTTATAAAGATCAAATTTACTGTCTGCGGTAGAGTAATGAAATTAAACAAATATTACCTGTTTCCTACACAGAACTGTTGATAAATTTCTTGGTTTAAATTGATTTATTTGAAGGTAGTTTGTTTTATTTACAACACCATTGATATTTCTTACTTTTTGAAACGTTTTCCACATAATTAAAAATTTCTACTTTTTATTATGAAATTACACATACCGCTACTACTGCAAATATTTAATGAAAAAAAAAAACAGCTGACATTGACATCACATCCATACAGACGTACACGACGTGCCAAGATAGCATTGTCTGTTAGCATCGAAAATATCTAAATACGTATTTAAGCGATTTTGGGAATTAAAAATACACACAGAAATATAATTTTATTAAGAAAAATAAAAACTACATACTACTTCAGACTACAATACTGAGTATTGAAAATACCTTCAATAATCAGATCAGTTAATCAAAAAATAAATATAATCCATGATAAAAATATGAAGGTAGTGTCATTCCGCTCTCACAAAAAAATTTTTTGAAGTTTGCTGGTATTTTCTGAAATTTGTTTTTTGTAAAAATAAAAAAGTCGTTGCCACATACATTAAAAGGGAAACAATTTTAAGGCTTTTGTATTTTTTATGTGTAATTAATAGATATTAAATTAATGTATAAGATTTTCTCATTCCATTTGTAACACATGGAATGATTCATCTAAAACGCACAGTAAAAATTGGCAATTTCGTGTCAAGTGACCCAACTTTTAAAATCGATATCATCCGATTTGGATGCAATTTGCACCAAGATTAGTACTATTGAATAGTAGGACACATATTCTCAGCTCTATCGGTCAAGAACTGCCGGTCTTCGAGGGGGTCAAAGTTGGACATTTTGGTCATACAGGATTTTATTCAAATGAGTGTAACTTATCAACTATTGGTGCGCAGATGAAAGCTTATACAATTTCCTTTAAGAGCTTATAGTCCCATAATAGACAGTTCTTGGCCGATAGAGCTAATAGAGATAGTACTAACCATGGTGCAAATTTCATCCAAATCGATTTTTTGAGTTGGGTCACTTGACACAAAATTGCCCTATGTATACAACTGGAAACCGTTGTTTGCAGGCCAGTGTACTGTGATTAGGGGCTAAATTATATATTTAAGTGATGCGGCTTAGCGGCTTCGATCGATAAATGTGTTGGCATGTTGGTTGCTGGCCCTTAAAACTGGTAATTACTAGTGCTTAGTCTCTTGTAGCTTTCAATGTGTACAAAATTGTGGCCTTGGTAATGTATATCGTAAATTTTTAGCGCTAGCTTTTTTCTTTTTTTAATATTATTTTGATTTAATTTTTTATATTCAAAAAAAATCTGTGAGAAATTATTTTATATTTGACTTTTCAATAAACAAAATATGTAGTATTTTTGGAATGAGTATGGTAGCTCGATTTTATAAAATACCAGAAAACGTCAGAAGGTTAATATGGCGACAAAAAGAGAGAATGACACTACCTTGATATTTTTACCATGATATAATCTGATGTTTATCCCTTTGTATGTTTTTGAGTACTAGATTAAATTTTATTTTATAAAAATTGTTTATTTTTATAAATATTGCTTTTTACACTCTTGCATACTTGTCAAAAATGTTTGTATTATAATACAATTTTCTAGTCTAAACCTAATTTGTAATATAATTTTTAAAAATATTACTGATTTTTTTGACATACGATCGGTATTCATAAATTTTTTAAAACAATTCAAAAACTTTTTATTTCGGTATGTATTTTATAATTACAATAAAAAACAAACAAAAAAGTATAAAATATATTAAAAACATGAACGAAAAGGGCATAAACGATTGAAAATTAATGAAAAAGTATTACAAATAATATACTTAGTGTAAACTTGACATGTATTTTTCAGATTCATTTTTGTAAATCAGAATTACTTTCATAATATATACATATAATGTTTCTTTTGAAATAAAAACGTTAAAGTTGCACTTATCGCGACTATTTTTTGTAAAAAGTTTCTATTATAAAGACTGTATAAAATGGGCTGTTGCGCAAATCGGTCAGTTGCGCAAATCGGTCAGTTGCGCAAATCGAGCCCGCACTGTATTTGTACACTACGCCACTTTAGTGGGGATTGTGCTGATGTTAACTTTAAAGCAGTCACGAGCAAAACTGAAATTCTAATGCACGCGTGCATAGGCCAAGAAATTCTGCTGACGCTTTGTTGACACACCTACACTATAAACTTGTGTGTATTAGTGTGTCTGTGTTTTACTAAAATGACCACTTGTTTGTTGCTTTGTTACGATCTCAGAGATCAAAATCAAATCAGTTGCTGTTTAGCTTTTGTAGAAGCAAGATCACGTTGCGGATTTTTTTATGCTTATGATTTTTTCTCATTTATTACACCTAGCAAAATGTTTGATATAAATTGGGAAAATGATTTCTTTTTTATAGAAAACATGGACGGTGAGGCACAATGCGTGGTATGTTATAAAATTATATGTAGAAAAGCTTTATTTTTTTTGAAAAGGCATTATGAAACTTGCCATGGACCCTTAAATGACCTTAGGGGACATGACAGAAAAGTAAAGTTGTTGCAATTAAAAGCAGAGTTTTTCTTAAAATTCTTCCTTTAAATAGCCAAAAAAAATCATTGCCTCATAAAAAGGCATCTTATGTAGTTGCTTTATCGTTAGCAAAACAATGTCGTCCATTTGAGGATTGCATTTTTTTTCTTAAATTTAACTACAGATATTTTGAGTTGTTTTGGAGAAAAATGCCATGAAACTATGAAACTCTGCCAGGATATACCATTATCTCGTCGTACTTTGGCGTCGTAATTTTGGCAAAAGATAGATGATACAAAATATTTCAATTTAAAAAACGAAATATATAAGCTATATTCCATGTTTGGCACCACATATAACTGTGAGGTGGCATTCTCAAGTATGAAACTGATTTTAAGTAAATTGCGGAATAGGTTAACCGATCAACACATTGGTAACTTATTGCGTATTAAGGAATATAAAGGAAATATTGATTTGGATAGATTAGTTGAACTTTAAATTAAGTTCAGTTAATATCTCGGTAATATCCCTTAAAAGTTCGAAATCAAATAGAAAGTCATGATTTTCTTAATGATATTTCAGTAGTTTTATACTACTTTTTAAAAATACTACTACTTTTCTTAAATGAAAAACTCTTTCCCTTTATTCCATTTTGGTTTAAAATGCCCAAAAGTTCATGAGTTTTTCTCGTCGTAAAAAGTATTTGCAATAGAAAACAAATTTCAAACCTTTTCTCAGTGTACCACCATTTTGTTATAACGTGCAGTCATCTCTCTGCTGCTTAAAGCACACAAATATACAAATGGTGGTATGTGTTTGCCCATGACTGCTTTAAAGTATACCAATCGGTAAAGTTGGGGTAGTGCACTAAATTTGCAGTTTTCACTAAATGTTAGTGACAGTGCAAAGAACGTTTTCATTCATACAACAAATAAATTGAAAATTTTGGTTTTCTTTTCAATATATTTATAAGAACGAAAATGTTGTTTCGTTATTGTAAAACAGGCAGTAATTGATTTAAATTATTTATTAGATCTTGTATATTTGTATACATTCTACAGATTAACAATGACGTTAAAATTCAGCACGATTTTTAGACCCTCGCTTTCGTCGCACTTTGAGTTCGAAGGAAAAACTGGTTTCGAAGCAAAATACTTAATCTAGGATTAGATGAAAACCATGTTAGATGAAAACCATTTTAAAAATATATTATAAATAAAAAATAGAATTGGTTTAAACAAAGTCAATATGTAGAATGTATACAAATATACAAGGTCTAATAAATAATTTAAATCAATTACTGCCTGTTTTACAATAACGAAACAACATTTTCGTTCTTATAAATATATTGAAAACAAAACCAAAATTTTCAATTTATTTGTTGTGTGAATGAAAATGTTCTTTCGTATTTAGAAAAACCGGCAGTTAGAAATAATAGTAGAAAGCACAACACCCGATTTCATTATATTATCGGAAACACATGTAACAGAAGATGTAACTGAATCTGAAACTGACCTACCAAAATATGACCAATATATGACTATAACGAACTTATGAAAAAAACTGGTGGAATAAAAGTATACTTTAAAAAACAATTTAATGTCATATACTGGATTAGTGCCTACAAAGTGAAAATGAATGTTATAATAAATATAATTATAACATGTAATAAAAAATATTTAAGCAGCATGCTTATGTAAAGGGACGATCGGTGGAAACCGCTTTAAACGAAGTTGTCCACTACATAGGTGCATCCTTTGATAGCAAACTATATACACTGGCGGTATGCATTGACATCGAAGGCGCCTTCAATAACGTGCACACTGATACTCTTATCCAATCCATAGACCAGTTTTATGTTGACCGGGTGCTCCGTAACTGGATCAACCACATGCTAAGGAACAGATGGATAAGTTGCGATATGTACGATATAACTATCAGGAAAAGGGTATTTCGCGGTATACCACAGGGTGGCATTTTATCACCTCTACTCTGGGTTACCACGATTAATAGCCTTCTAAGGACCCTAACTGAGAAAGGACTTAGACCCGTCTGCTATGCAGACGATGTCGTAATACTTTTAAAGGGAAAGGATCCAAATTACTTGTGTAGAAGAGCTGAGGAGGCTCTGAATACGGCCTTGGGCTGGGCTCAACCGAGAGGCCTCAATGTTAACCCGGCAAAAACGGAAATCTGTCTTTTCACAAGAAAGACAAAAATTTCTACATATACTGAACCTTGCTTCCTGGATAAGAAGATACCGGTGACAGATAAAGTTAAGTACTTAGGTGTAATCCTCGACAGGAAATTAAAATGGAAATACCACATAGAGGATAGAATCAACAAGGCACATCGGTGCTGGGCGATATGTAGGAAAGCTATAGGCATGAAATGGGGTCTTAGTCCTACTATGATAAACTGGCTTTATAAAAGTGTAATTAGACCAATTCTAGCTTATGCTTCAATAATCTGGTGGACTGCTTTAGACAAAAAGTGCAATATCAAACTTCTACAGGGAGTTCAGCGTACATGCTGCTTGGGTATAAGTGGTGCCATGTGTACTACTTCAAACAAGGCTCTGGAAACGTTGCTAGATATTCCACCCATTGAAACATATTTAAGATATGAGGCGGCGCTTACAGCCGAACGGCTCTATACTTTAGGCGAACTGGCCAAAAGCGGTTATAGGACACGTCATCAATGTATACTGGACACATTGGAAGGTTATACACAATCATCGGACATGCCAGATCGTATACCAGACACAGAATATGTCGGAAACTTTGAAACGCTGATTCCAGATAGAATGTCTTGGTCAAGCGGAACATTGGAGCAAGTACCAGTAGGAGTCCGTTGTTACACGGATGGCTCTAAATTGGAGGACAAAGTGGGGCTGGGGTTCTATATTGAAGACCCAGAAACGGAAATATACCACCGCTTACCAAATCATAACACAAGCTTCCAGGCAGAAGTACGAGCAATAACGGAATGCGTAAATTGGATTAGAATAAACATGGCGCCCACAGCGCTTAATATATTTACCGACAGCCAGAAGGCAATTAGGGCGATATCAGGTGATAGAACCAAATCTAAGACAGTAATGGATTGTAAGAAAACTTTAACTGAATACTCTTCCAGAGGTAAGGTTCACATTATATGGGTACCAGCCCACTCGGGAGGTACCCATATACCTCCCGAGTGGTTAACTGCTCGAGGCAGTTAACCTGACAAACGCAAAACCATTCGACGCAACAAAAACTGATCTAAAAGTATGGGTGAGAGAAACCCATAAGGCCTCTTGGAATAATGAAACAGTGGGTAGAACCACGAAGATTCTATGGGGTGACCCTGATGAGAGCAAGACGAGAAATCTCCTCAAAATGAGCAAGTCTGAGGTTAGTATGATGGTACGTATTCTGAGTGGACACATAGGATTACGTGCACATCTATACAAAATTGGACGTGCGGATTCAGACGAATGTAGAGCATGTGGAGAGGACAGTGAAACTCTGGAGCACTTTCTTTGCCACTGTCAGGCATTCGTCGAAGTTAGATCCAAGTATTTTGGAAGTGATGTTATTCCGGAAATAACATTCCTAACTAACACTGATTGGAAGATTCTTAGGAATTACGTTCAGGAAACTGAGTTCCTGAACACTGAAAAATAATTCAGTCAGTTCCGTTTTTTTTTTTTTTTTTTCATGATAAGGAGCGCACAACAGGCCCGATAGTGGCCTAGGTGTATTTCTTCGGATTTGATGTAGTATACATCCTCCTATCAACCTAACCTAATAAAAAATAAAAAAAAAGTTTTTTTTTTTTTAAAACTACAAAACGAAATAGAAATTTTTAAATATATTAAAATAAACTTTAATAAAGAACTAAGTGCTATATTTTATAATATAACAACATAAGTTCAATAAGGCAGTGTGATAAAATAAGCAATATAGATCAATATGTTTTAAACTCTGACAACTGCCTAGAAAAAACAGTACAAAAATTCACTACTAAAAATTAAATATTATATTCAAATAAAAATATCTGGTTTAATAACGAACTTAGTGATTTAGAAAATGAGAAAATTGTTAAATATCAAAGAGCAATTAAAATGAAGCCTGAAATATTTATAAAGAAATAAGAAATAAATATCATGTTAAAATTGAAAAAGAAAAAATTATATAAATAAAAGAATATGTAATATAAATAATCAAAAAGAAATGTGATATAAAATTAAAGAATTAGTCTTAAGGTAACCAAAACTTGTGATAAAAAAAAATGTTATATTTAACCAATTAGAATATAAGGATATTATGCAAAAAGCTATAAAATTTGAAAATAAGATAGACGACATTAAAACTAAGTTTAAATTTTGTGCAATAGATTTACAAGAGTTAAAATGTATATGTAAGAATATTAAGAAAAATCGTGACTATTGTAAAATAGCAATCAACATCATATTAGATAATTGGGACACAAGAGGAAAAATTATGTTAAAAATAACAAATAACTTATTAAAATATGGAATATTTCATAAAGAATCGACCTATTGAAAAGGTTAATAATAAGACAATGTATGAAGAATTTACACTAATAAACTCCCTAAAAACGTGGGAAAAAAATTATTGAAAAATTTTAAAGGATCAGTTTTTTCAAATATAAATCGGCCTTTAAAAAATATTCAGCTATCAACTATGCGATAAATAAATGGAAATTTACAAAAATAATAACAAAAATTTGAAACAATAGAGAGATATTAATAAAAAATATATAAATATGGTGTACAAGAAAATAAATTAAAATGGTTCCAGTCATATCTAAATAATCGTAGTTGCTGAAACAAATGTTTCTCTGTGTGGAAATTAAGGTAGCATCAAGGAAACAAAAGTTTTTCATATGAACCGGAACTTATTTGTATTGATTTTTTTCTGTACGAATAAAAATCAACATTGAAAAACCAAAATCGCCAGTACAAACAACTTCGTACTTCAAAAGGGAAGAATAATATTTCTATCTCACATTAAATCAAAAGTTGCGCAAGTTAAGAAAAAAGAGATAAAAATATCAATGTGTAACCGATAAACTGATTCACTAAAAGTCTTGCCTTCAACATGATTTTCGCAAAGGACTCTTTGCATTAATAAATTCTCTACAGCTAAATACTCTAAAACTATTGAAATTTTAAATGAAAATTAGAATGATTTAGGAACTTGAAAATTATGATATTTTAAATGGAATTTGCATTAATGATTTGTGCTACTAATACCTTGCAACTAGCAATTAAAGATCGGGGGATCGGTTAATATTTGGCCCTAGTGTCCATATAACTCGAGTTTTTTTATTTTTATCTATAAATTACACTTTCTTTGAAGTGTGTGTATGCACATACTTCCAAAATATATATTTTTTATAACCTAAAAAACTAGAAGAAAAATCTATAAAATTATATTAATTTTTTTTATTTAAAAATTATTATTTATAATATGTCCCATAGTAAAAGAAATTAAAACAAAAAAGATACATCTACAGAATTCGCAGATATTCGTAAATATTTACAAGTACTTTAAAAACACTTCCGTTTTTTGTCACGATTCCGAATGGGATGATTGCTTTTGCAAATATAGTATTCTTTAAATGGGATAGAATGACAAAATTGTTTTTCATGTACTCATAATTTTACAAAATCTATATAATTTCTAGAAATCAAGAAAATATCACAGGAAATTCTAATGGATAATAAAATGTTCATTGCGGCTATTTACCTTGACCCCAGAATAAGATGCGTGTTACTCCAAAACCCAATATATATCGCGATTGCCAAGAATCAAGTAAAAAAATATGATGCAAATACAGTGTTTGTCGAAGTGAAAAAATAATTGCTATATACAGAGAAATTGATATGGAAATTATGATCTAACTATGAAAAGAACGAAGTTTGCTTCATTCATCATTTTCAATAGCGTTCATCCTTGGACTTGGACAAGGTTTACATGGACACACAGACAGACGGGCATAGCTAAATCGACTCAGAATGTGATTCTGAGCCGATTATTATACTTTATGGTGATTGTATGATCAATATTTTGGGTGTTACAAACAGCATAAAAGCAAGTGGTATAAAAACTAGTAAGAGTGCTATATTCGGCTGTGCCGAATCCTATATACCCTTCACCATATGTATTTTAAACATCTTTTATAAATTTTAAATTTTTTTCCCGACTACATTATTATTACATCAAAAGCTAAACAAAAAGAACAACAACAACGCTAAACGAAATAAAACACAAAATACACCAACAGACATCTAAACATACATAACGAAAAACACAGAAAAACAAAAATAACAACGCAATGACGACAACAGCATCCAAACATACAAAAAAAAAATACACAGCTGAATAAAACCAAATACATCTACACACACACGTATACATCTTTTTCTAATATACAGTGTTGTTGTTGCTTTTTTAACAAAGCATGAAAAATATATGACATTTTTTTATGAAATTTTCAGAGAGGATTTTTGCTCATATCTCCGTTATTTACCGACCGATTTTGCTATAAGGATCCAGAAATATATATATATATATATATATATATATTATATATATATATATATATATATATATATATAATATATATAATATATATATATATATATATATATATATATAATATATTATATAATATATATATATATATATATATTATATATATATATATATATATATATATATATATATATATATATATATATATATATATATATATATATATATATATATATATAATACTTTATAGGGTCGGAAAATTATATTACAAACGGAATGACAAACTTATATTTACCCTTCTCACGAAGGTGAAGGGTATAACAAGTGGATACAGCTGCTGATACAATTGTCCAATTCACAAGCCTTGTGTATCTACGTTGGCAGTAAAATGTGTAGAAAATGTTTAATAACACTGCCAACTTACAAATTTTGTTTTGCAATAATGTCAGTTATGCTTTTTCTGACAAAGTTGCAAAAGAAAAATTGCATGCTCAGACGATTGTTAGATATTTTCTGAACATTTTACTGACAACGTTGTAAGATCTGACAATCGTGTATCACAGCTTTAAGTATTGTTGCGTTGTTGCTGACTTTATCCCAATAATATCATCATGGCCAATTTTGACATAAAAGAAATAGCATAAATAAACTATATTCTGTTACTATAAACATTCTTGTGTGAACTTTTGTCGAGTGATAGAGATGATTTAGGTAAGTCGGATTAGACCAACACGACCAATGACAATAATTTAACTTGCAACACAGACAGTAGTAGCAATAGGGAAGTCTTCTCCCCTTTAAATGAAAAAACAAATTATTATAATATAAATTGAATTTAAAAATTGTTTAACCATTCAAATCGAAATTTGTTTTATAATTCAAAAGCATTAAAGCCGTGATACACGGTTGTCAGATCTTACAACGTTGTCTGTAAAATGTTCAGAAAATGTGTAATAATCGTCTGAACTTACAATTTTTCTTTTGCAACGTTGTCAGAAAAAGCATTACCAAAAATATTGCAAGACAAAAGTTTTATTAGACATTTTTTGCACATTTTACTGCCAACTTTGTAAGATCTAACAACCGTGTATACATAGCATTAGGTTTGTTCCTTCACTTGTCAAGTTTGCATATTTGTACCAAAAATTGTAAAAGAAAACAAATTTGAGCAAATAAAAATATTTTCTCTTTGCCAGAACTTGCAGGTTTTAGCCAGAACATTTTTCCTGTCAAATAGAAAAAAATTGGTTAATAAATTATTTATGTATTTAAAAAGTACATTGAAAACAAAAATTGAAATTTTTTATTTATTGAAAGTGAAATTAAGTTTTTACAAGTACAAAGAGAAAATTCATTAATTTTCTTTAGCCAGGAAATTTCTGGAACAAAGCTATTTTGTAACAGAACAAATAAGAATGATCATTCAATTGAATTCATTCCTATAAAGAATGAATTCTCTTATGAACTAATTCAATGAAATATAAAGCCAAGGAATTCAGCTTAAGAATGTTACATTCAAAGTACGAATTTAAAAAATGATAAAAAAATTAAAATTAATTCCAAATTTAATTTGCCAATAACATTCAGTTGAACTAAGATAATAGGTAACGTATCTGCTTACTAAAAATACCCAAAGAATGTACATCATCTTTAACAAAATAACCCTCCTTACTTACCGTATAATCGCAATTAATAATAATTATTATTTATGTTAAATTACGTATATTTTAATAACAATTCTAACAGCTGGTATATTATTACTCAGTTAAATTGTGCTTATCTTTACGTTAAATTAAACTCCGAACAAATTTCGGCGGTTTTAAAGCGATTGTGTTTTTCAGTTAACCCAAAGCTCTTAAAGGATATTGTCCAAGCAAAATAAAACGACAAAAAACAAGGCGTACCTCAAGGAGTCCAAATTCCGACCGTGCACCACCCAAAAATTTTAGGGGTCACATTTGGTCGGTCATTGGTTAACTATGCTGCTCCAATGTGGTCACCTTCGCTAAGTGATACCCAGTGGAGAAACATCCAAAGCTGCCAAAATGCCGCCCTAAGCACTGTAACGGGCTGTTTACAAATTACCTCGTAACATCACCTGCATGAGGAAACGAAGGTCCTTCCAGTCAAGGAACACAATTTCATGTTGACTAAACAGTTCCTCCTAGGATGTCATCGGAGAAGTCATCCAAATTTTAACATCACACAATTGGATACTCCCCCGAGGCATGTCAGGAAGGATCTTCGTATATACGAGGAACACATATGCAGACATGTGCGGGATCCACTAGATCAGTCCTCGTATCCGGCAGCTTTGAACGACATTCATCGAGACGTTATAAATTCCGCGGTCGCAGGATACCGCATGAATGTCGTACTCGGAGGTCGCCCACCGCCCATAGCAGACACGGAAGAAAACCTGCCGCGGAAAACAAGAGTAGCTCTGGCACAACTAAGATCGGGATGGATCAACAGGCTCAATGCCTACTGGTCACATATAGACCGTGCCGTCCCCGACGAATGTCCTGCATGTGGTCAGTGTCCTCATGTTACCCACCACATATTCAACTGCTCAGCCAACCCAACTTCGCTCTGTCCAATAGATTTATGGACGCATCCAGTTGAAGTAGCCCAATTTTTAGGCCTGAACATTGATGTAGAACCCCCCAACTAGATTATTGTATAGTTTTAGCTGTTACAACAACAAAAACGTTCATTTTGAAAAAAATAGGAGAAAATCAAGTAGCAAATATTGAAAAAAATCTTATTTTCTCTTTCATCTGAACAAAAGATTTAAAACAAATTTAAAAAAATTAAAATGTGTTTTGGAAACTATAAGAAAATCTGAACTCCTTTGGACAACTATTGACCCTACCAATAGGTAAATAGAACATTGCATGACATAAATGTCTAACTTTTGTGTCTGCCCTACTATCTTATAGCACTAACCTTGGCTCAAATTTCATAAAAATCTAATTTTTGAGTTGTGTCACTTGTCATTAAATTGTCCATATGTATAAAAACCGTTAAAAATGATAAAAAAATACATATATTTTTATTCAATTCTAATATACATATATATACTAATCATAAGTAAATTCTAAATTAACGAATATACAAAAATTCAATGTATATAAATGGCTACCTAATGACGAAATTACAAATTACGATTTTTGTAGCGTCAATAGTTGCTATTTACAGATCCATCAAAGGGACCCATATTGTCCCCATAATCTTGCATATCCTCGTCTAATGCATCATCGAATTCTTCACCTAAATCTTTGGATTCAGGACAATTCCTGCAACGACTTTCGTTTACACCATAATTTATACATGTTGATCCCACGCACTCACAGCAACCATCATGAAACCATCTATAAATAATAAAAATATGCAATTAGTTTATTTAAGAATGTACATAGATAGGATTAAAAATATATTACCTGTAACTACTTGCACCTGTACTTTGACAACTTTGTCGACATTTATTCCAGGATGTGCATTGATCTAAATATATAACAGAACAATTGACTGTTATCATGTTATCTCTCTCCTTTAAGGCTTCATCCAAGTTCTTATCATTAGTTCCTGAACGAAAGAGCAAAATAATATTACTTAAAAGTTAACGCTAAAGTATTGCAATAAAATAACTTACTAAAGTAGTTAAAGTCTTTTTCTAATTTAGGACCAGATAACACAGTATCAAAATCCACTTGGAATGTGAATATGTTCCAATTATAATCAAGATCATCCGATGGTGATGACACCAAAACGTTAAATAGCTCTGGAACACCTTCAAAATCTTCTACGTGAGATCTTTTCGATAAAGAGTTTCTAGTATCATTTGGTCTAGGGCACAATTCTACGAGAAAGAAAAACCAATTCCGTAAGAACTTTAAAGTAATTAAATATGTATATAGTAAAAATACAACTAATTAATTAACTAAATTACATAAGTAATATAAACTAATAAAAATACACTACCTATTCCTTTCGTTGTTATTAATAACCGTTTATTATATTAAATTTACAAAATTAACATTTAGATTTCATAGATTTGAAAAAGTCCAAGTTTTACATGATCACACAGACGGACGTACAGACCGATATTCATACATTACTTAATCGTTTGTGACAATATTTGATATACAAATGCTATAGTTAAAGAATGTAAACATAATAAGATTGAAAATATTTATCTCGATGTTCTTCTAATTTAATTACAAAGTTTGAACCTTTCAAAGAACGATTTGGCAAAAAAGTACTCTTTTGTAGAATCTCATCACTGGTGCGTTGTTAGATATTCAAAGATGTAATGAATCTTAAATGATATAGAACTAGCTTCGCTAATTAGCTTATAATATGCGATGTATCTATTGAAAACGCGACATACATACATACTAATATATGTGTGATACATACATATGTACATGTACATATGTACACGTTTAGCAATGTGGGTTGACAAATAACCAACCCGTTTAGTATTTACATTGATTGATATCATCTTTGAGACAAACTTACCGACACAACTGCAACATTCCTCGTAATATTTCTTGCCAAGACACTTTAGGCATTCTTTGCAGCAGGAGCAATTCTTTAATTCGCACTTGCAACTTTGCGTTAGCATACATTTTGAAACTATAGAGGCGCAAACAACTTCATTACAAGATTCCACGGAGCTGTAGAGAAATACAAATCCATATAGCAAAAATGCGCCCAGTGTTAAACTCCTTAAAATCTCCATATTGCCAATGACCAAATCAATCAAATAAATCACAAATAATCAAAAGTAAAAACAACAATAAAAACAGCACGAAACAAAATACAAAGGACGGACAATTTAAAAAAGCATTATTTAGACGCAGGACAACAAACGCTATGATCAACTAATTAATGTAGTTCTCACTCACGCACAGTTTACACAATTATTACAATAGAAACCTGTAAATTGTATTTATTTTCAAAATTAGATTTATTCCAATATTCACGCATTAGATGACGAGATGCTGCGACATTATATTTTTCTATTCGCGATCTTCTATTGTCAGTAAATTGGACTGGTTAAACTGGTGATCAGTAGAGTTGCCAGCACACAAACTATTGAAAATTGTTAAGGGTTCGAATTTAATAGGATTTGTAAATATCCAAAGTGGACAAACATTTCTATGTTTTCGAGAAACCAGTATTGGCTCAAACACTCGTTCGAGAAAGTCTTACTTTATATAAATTGAGTGTTTAACAGATAAACCATCATAACATTATTTCTATCTGAAGCTATTTCTGATTTCGGGGAAGTTTAAAATTATATAATTATAATACTGGCAACTATGGAAATTGAGTGCTGCCACATTGGACGAAATATGAGTAGTATTAGTACAAATACAATTGCAACGACAAATTTATATAATTTATATAATTTTTAAACAATTCTTTGAAAGTGTTCTTTGAGAATAAATTGTATAAGTTATCAGTGTAATTAAATCAACGCTATAATAAATTATTTTATATTGTTAAATAATAATTCAATAGTTAATAATTTTATTTATGAATTCCATTTAAAAACTCAATATGTTACTAATTTCATTTAAAATAATTTAATAAAATACAAAACTTCTGGAAAAATTTTATAAAAAATATTTTAAACAAATATGAATGTTCATTAAATTAAGTTGATTCTTAATCTTGTAAATCCATAGCATTAATCTTCTTTCATTAAAGAATGCTTTTAAAAATTAAAACTAAAGTTTATTTTAAATGGAATTTATTCATTCTTAGCAGATTTTTATATTATCAGATGTTATAGTTCATTTACTTCTAGTCCTAAATCAGTCTTGGAGCAATATTAATTGTAGATCATTTTAATCTCTGAGTTAAGAATAAAGATTTATTTTGGTTAATATTTCGATGGCCTAAGGTAAATCTTTCCCTTAATTCATTTATAATATTTTCTATTAATTACAGACTAGACTTTTAGTACCAAATTTGTTTATATATTATGATTAATCTAGAATTTGTTTTAGAATAATGTTAAGAACATTTATTTTCATATAAATAACTATAACTGTTATACACAGGGCGTTTCTAAATTATAAAATTTATAGCTCTGTAAATCTGGCAGCATTGTACATGAACATATGTTTTAATTTTTGTTTACTTCTGTTTAAAAAAATTTGCAAAGAGTAAACAAACAATATAAAGAAATGTTTAAAAATTTCTTTATTATTGCAATTATAATATCATTTGGATCCTTTTTATATGGAATACGACACATATTTCTAGAAGTTGAGGAAAATGCTTGTCGCATGACTTATATGTTTGGAGTCCCTCAATTTTCGGTACCACTTATTATACAACACAAATAGAATTTAATTTTTGAAATATATGTATGTTTTTTTTTAATCTAGAAAGTAAATTTTGAGGAAAATAAACATTTTAATCATTATGGATTGTACTATTATTACGAAGGAAGACTACAGAAAGATGTCAATAGTTTAGTTTTAAAAGGAGCGCCTGTAATTTTTGTACCTGGAAATGCTGGTTCTTATAAACAAGTAAGTTAAGTGATGTATGGGTTTTTTATAATTTAAAATATAGGTACTCCTACAGATTATTGTACTACTTTATAAAAAACTTGTATATACTTACATACATACATACATACATACAGATTATGGATATACATTAGACCGACTAACAAAATTGCTTCAGTTGTCCCACACAAAATATTCGCTGTTATATAATAGCGTTGTCTTGTTTTATGATTGTTCGAAAAATATTTTTAGTTTATCGATGGCCGTTCGTTGTTGTTGTAGCAGCTATACTATAAAATTATACAATAATGTACAGGCCTAAAAATAGGTCTACTTCTACTGCATGCGTCCAAAAATCAATCCATTGGACGGACCAAGTAGCCGTAAGCTGGACCAGTTACAAAAAGTCCCATTTCAGTTATGTTTTTAAATTTTACAGTTTTGAAACAAAAGGTTTTATGAAGCCACATCTAGTGGTAAGCAAATTTTGCAAAATATTGTATACATTTTATTTGTGTTAATAAAAATCCTAACAATTTAAACTTTTTTTGGAATATGACAATTATGAGCAAACGGTTATTAATAATTAATACATTATTGGACGCGGCTTTCAAACAACACATCATATTGTATATATTGTTTCAAAACAAAACTAAAATTAAAAAAAGCTTTTTTAACTTGGTCCAGCTGACGAACTTAAAATATTTTGAGAATCATCATAAAACAAAGGTAAATTTTGAGAGTGGTAACTAAAATGCCTTTTTGCTTTCCATATAGAGTGAGTCGGTCCAATAAACATATATACTGAAAATTTGACCAATATCTCTAATCTGTGTCTCACTGAAGAAACGCTTTTGCAAGAAAAAAGTGTGAATGTATAGTCAGGCATAGCCGACCATATCATACCCTTCACCAGTCAGTATGTTAAAAATGGGAATTATTTAAGTTTTTTAACTTTATTCCGGAATATTTTTACTTATTTTTGGCAAAAAAAAAATACAAATGGGCTTAAAGGTGAGTATGGTAAAATATGGATCTATCCTTATAAATGTTGGTAGAGGAATTCACGTCTAGTTCAAAGTTACCTTAAAAAATTCAATATATAAATATCTTAGTAAAATTTTCTTTGGGCGGGTTTCTACTCCTCAGTTAAACTAGGCTTAACTTGCTGTTAGATTAAACTCGGAACAAATTTAGGCGGACTTTAACCGATGATTGTGTTTTTCAGTTTTAGATTTAAGCTCAGTAAACTTTGTTAGTATTGCCAAGTTTTCACTCAAAAACATAAACAATGAACAGCTGTTTTTAGTAAATAATACTTTTGTAAAATGAAAAATTTTGGAAAAATGTTAAATAAACATTTAAAACAATAATAAAACAAAACAATTCAGAAAAATGCAATTTACCTAAAATATTAAGTTTTTGTTCTTCCGGAATCATTGTTTTATTGTTTTTGTTAATTGTGTTTTCTCACTTATAACTTGAGTTTAATTGGCCAATTACACTCAGTTAAACTAAGATAATAAGTAACTTTACTGATAACTGAAAAACACGAAACATATATTAATCCAGGATTAACCAAAGAATGAAGTTTATTTTTATCAGAAAAACTCGCCCTTAAAGAATTAAAATTAATCTTTAATTGTTAATGCATTTAATTACCAAATGGAATGTATGAGTATTTTATTGCATTAAGGATAAGAACCTATTGTTTAAAAATTGGTCTTATTGTCATAATAATCTCATATTAAATAAAATATTTAAATTTTGTATTTATAAGGTACGTTCTCTGGCATCAGTTGCTCTAAGGAAGGGTATGGATAATGAACGCGGTATTCATTTAGATTATTTTACCAGTAAGTTTTAAATCTAATTAATATTAAATTATCGGTAATGTTAATTCAATTTATTTTATTTTATTAATGATTTATAGTTAATTATGAGGAGCAGCTTTCCGGATTATATGGTGGTTATTTGGAAAACCAAAAACAGTTTCTACGACTTTCCATTTTGGCGGTACAAAATTTATATAAAAAATCATCAAATATTAAAAAGCATGTAATCATTATTGGACATTCAATGGGAGGAAAGGTAGCTCAAGCAGTACTGGAGGAACCTGATATAGCACCATACATTAATACAATTATTTTTATATCTACACCTCTTGATAAACCAGTAGTGGATTTCGATTCAAAATTAAATGAGTTCTATGCATACAGTGATAGTTATTTATCCGATAAAAGAGTTTCGTATGTGCCAAATATCGACACAAATGTCTGTACAAATTATAATCATCGCATACCGTTCAATAAAAATGAATCGCAACGTTTGGATAATGTTTTAATGATATCTATAGGAGGTGGTAATCGAGATCTGCTGGTACGCGATGCTTTAACCACCTCCAAATACAGTGATATTCATGCGATGGTATGTATAATTTCAAATATTTTTTTCAGTAAGTTTTAAGATTTTATTAAATTTTTATTCTAAAGACATCTTCAATACCAAAAGTTTGGTTAAGTTGTGATCATTTATCAGCAGTCTGGTGTCTACAATTGGTGATGGTGGTAAATCGTTTTATATTTGGTATATCAAATATAGACAAAAATAAAAATGTTTTCTTTGTTGATGACAAATCTCTCCGTACCCAAAATGCCATTAACTATTTTGTAGTAAGTAATAGTGATGTATCTTTCTTTTCTTTTTTTAGTGTTTTTTTGTTTTTGTTTTATAGAAACCTCTTCATAAATATAAATCAAATGAAATTTATTTTCCAAAATCTACTATTGATGCCACATGGCACGAAGATTCCAAAATTGTTTATAGGAAAGTATTTAAAAACGGCCTACGTACTGGGTACAATCACATGTTGCCTATTTCAAAATATAAACATTTTAAGGTAAACGTTGCAAATTTTTTTTCATAGTAGCGTTTAATATTTATATTGTTTTTAAAACTTAGAAAATGTTCATAGAAATCAATAGTTATGATGAACTAACAGATTGGATTTATGGCTGTACAGCAACTAATGTAACCGCTAGCAATAGCATTAAATGGTAAGTTTTTAATAATAATGTAAATTAATGAGTTTTTTTAATGTATATTTTTTTATCTTTGTAGTGATAAGGGATCATCACTCTCTCATACTATTCAAAACATAGCATCACATGATAATATTCGTTCAATGGTTTTAATTGATTTACAACATTTAAATAAATATAATCCACAATGGACACATATTATGATACGATTCTTACCAACAAATAAACCAGTAAGTTTATATATTTGCTAATATGTGTAGTTACTATATAACTAAACAATATAATTCCTTATTAGATAACATTTAAATTAGATGTCTACAACAAAAAGGAAAGAACTTTTATTATTAAGGCTCCACGCTGGTTTTCTTTTGATCGAAAAACCCTAATAAATGAAACCGTCTATGGTAATATTCACTACGAAATTTCCATTGAAGGTACATTAATATCGCAACCATTCGAAATAATAACAAATAACTATAAAGACTATTTAAACTTACAGGCTTAGATGAACCTTTTCCAACACTACAGTTTGATATTGAGCCGATTGGTTGTGGAGATAAGGATTTTAATGTAGCAACTAAACTTTGTATACCTTGGGCACGTGGTTATGAAAGATATAATCATATAACGTAAATATATTTATATAATTTGATATAAATACATTACAAACATAAAACTATATAACTATTATTGTAGACAACTGTCTAGAGCAAAAAGTATTTATATCAATGTACCCATGTCAGCGCCAAATCATTATAATACCTCACAAAATCCAGTGTCTTTGGAATTATACTTGGACCCCGTTTGTCGTTATCGAATAAGGTAGATTGGTTTATAATTTAATCCGCACAATTACTATTTAATTGTTAATATTTTAATAGTTATAAGTTTTCTATTGCTGGAACTATGTCAAAAATTGTTCAAGAATTCTATCATTGGATTCCGGCTCATCTAACAGCCGTTCTATTCGTGGTACTAAGAAATCAAATAGTAAAATTTCAAAGTGCAGAAAACACACTATTCGTTAAACCCTATGCAGGATTTTTTCAATGCAAATCACTGTATATAATTACAGGTATGTAGAAATCTTATTTATTAAGAGTCGGTAAGTTATGACTTATGACATGATGACTAATTGGACTTCTCCGTACATGCTAAAAACATGTTCCATTTGACGTTACGGTAGCATAGATGAGGACTACGTAACCGAAAATTTCTTTTGCCTACTTTGTTAAGTAGATTAGTCACCAATCATTAGTGTTAAGTCCTTCTAATAATATAAAATATGCATTTATTTAAAGGTTGTCGTCTATTAAAAAAGTTGTTGCTACCAGTTAAATTCCTGCCAACATTTGATAAAACGGAATATTCGTTTTATGTATCCATAATAATACATAGTACTGCTATAGTCGCCTCAATTATTTTGGTTTTTATAATTTGGACAATTTTAACATTTCATGGAAATATTCTCATGAAAATTGCTCTTAGGTAGGAAATGGTATAAGCTATCCGAAAATTTAAAAAATAATGATTTTTTTGTATATATATATATATATATATATATATATATATATATATAATTATATATATATATATATATATATATATATATATTATATATATATATATATATATATATATATATATATATATATATATATATATTATATAATATATATATATATATATATATATATATTATATATATATATATATATATATATATTTGTAGAATAACTCGAATATCGGTGGCATCGTCTAATGTTTTGGTTCAAATTATATCAACATTACCTTTGTCCTTTGGAGTCTTATTCATATCTATAGCAATTGCAACGTGTAGTGGCATAGCTCTTATATTGGCGTCAGTATTTTATTTCATTTTGGTACGTATTCAAAATATCACTAGCAAATCATTAGACTTAATATATATTTAAATTTTTTAGTTATCCAATGCATATAAGGATTATTTAGAAAATTGGGCATGGGAAAAAGCTACTGGGCTCTTTCGAAAACTACGCTCAAGCAGAAATGATCCAAAACATATAGATTCCGATCAAACTATAGTTCCTGCTGCAGAAGCACAACATGACAATGAAAATCAGGAAACAAATGATTACTTCCAAGGACTAGAAAATTTTTCCTTTCACATAACAATGCTATTATTACTTGTTATAACGTCAGCATTAAATTTTGGCCTTTCTATTGCATGGATAAAGTCGCATTAGTGAGTATTAAATGTAATTTTACAATTAATTTTGAATCATCTAATATTTCTTCTAATAGCTTGGGTCATGTTGGTGAAAAACTTCCAGATCCATTTTTAATATCCACAATTGTTGTGCTTTCTTGTTTAAGCATATTATTACAACTGAATGCACCACATAAATCGTAAGTAAACTATTTTCGTATATGAACTTAACATGAAATATTTTAACATTTTACTTTTTTATAAGTTCTGGTTATCGTGTTGTTGCGGTTCTACTGTACTTCTGTGCCTGTTTGTGTATTATCTATTGTCAAGAAAACCTATACCGTTTGAATTACTTAATTGCATTTATATATGTCATTGTTGCATTGCAGGAGATAATGCGGCGTTTGATGCTTTGGTTTGGAATTGAATTGTGAATGTTGCAACGAATTTGTTAATGTATTAATAACATGTCTAGTCTTTGTACTTTTATAGTTTTCTTTATTAAATTGCATTTTTGTTGAATATACTATTTTATTTGTAAATTTGAAATCTGTTAGATTTGGTTGATAGTTAATTTTGAAACATTGTTACTATATTTCATCCCTTGGTTTTAGTGGAACTTGCTTGAAATAATCCACACCATTTGCACAATCCAGTTTAATCCGAATGTTTTCTTTAAAACCTTGCGGGTTTTATGTAGTTTTTCATCTTAATTGGATTAATACCACTTTATTCTGCAAAGCTTTAAACCATTTAAAATGAGAGTATGATATTATAACGTATTAGAAGAGTTGCTCCATCCGCATGTGTTATCATTGCATAACATTATTTTTTACAATGCACTGTGGGATCTCAGTACGACATTCATGCGGTGAATGTCGTTCGAATTCCTGTTTAATACGAAAAATTATCTAATGGATCCTGCACATAAATCTTATGTTTTTCTTGTATATACGAATGTCCTTTCTGTCCTGTCTCGAATAAGCACCCAAATGTGCAATGTTAAAGTTGGGGATGACTTCCCCGGTAACTTCCCAGGAGAATTGTTTTGTTAAGATGACGTTGTGTTACTTGACTGTGAGGACCTTTATTTCCCCGTATAGGTGAAGTTCTAAGGTAATTTGTAGGTGAAATGTTTCTTCACTGGGTATCACTAAGCAAAGATGACCACACTGAAGCATCATAATTAATTGATCCATAAAACAAGTGCTACTGGCTCTATGTGCCAATGGCTTATAATCTATCTAATATATTTTGCCTTTATAGCAGCCTGACTATCTGTTTATATCGTGATATTGCTATTAAATATTGGTCTTATGAACATATAAGTCTTACTGCTACATTTATCACTCAGTCTAAGATTTTGATTAATGCCGAACTTTTTACAAAACAGTTTATTTCTTAGTACACTTAAATGTGTTCAGTGTATGAAATTTTGATGGGGGCTTTTCATACTGGCTAGGATCATATGAAGCCCTATAATTATAGAATTCATGAGGGTCATCAAGTTGGTTCTGCATTAATATTAAACATAATTATGAACTTAAAAGCCCTATTCCGCGGGTTCAGTTGTATGGGTGCTAGGTGAAAAATGGACCGATGTTAACAAAGTTTACAAGCCCTATTCGGGGGTTCAGTTGTATGGCGGCTAGGTGAAATAATAAACCGATGTTAACCATTTTCAATAGGCTTCGTCCTTGGGACAATAGAAAATCATGTACCAAATTTCATTGAATTATCTTCAAAAATGCGAAATGCTTTTAATTTGATAACAAGGTTTACATGGACGGACCGATTGGTATACTTTAAGGTATATAGGTATAGGACCAATATTATTGTGCGTTACAAACCCAATATAACATTCATCTGAACATTTCAGAAAAAAGGGCGGACATTCAGCTGGGGTCTGTAAGTCTCCATATGAATTAAATAGAAAAATTCAAATTTCTAAGAAACAATTATCATCAATCAAATTCTATATGAAGAACTTTGACATTCATGTGAACATTTAGAGAATAACGAGTGGATTTTCAATGGGATCTTGGTACCTAACATATAAATTAAACACAAAATTTCGTATATCTGAAAATGTATTAGATATTTTAAAATTTTTTATCGATTATATTAAAATCTTAACGTTCGGAACAGTTAGTCTTCAAAATTATTAAGTAGTATTTATAAAAATCAAGTTAAATTATAAAAAATGTATTTTATCCTACACTCCTCCTCTTTGTTTACATATTAAAGAGCTCTTAACATAACGGCATGACCAATTGATAACTGCGTCATTTAAATAAAACACATATTCACTGTAAGACTTTCTATCTGTTTTGTTTTCGGCCCAGTCTGCACCGACATACCCATACAATTCGTCATTTTCTGACATACTTATTAGTTTTAACAATAATTTTGCAGAACCTTTAAGATATTTCATAACTCTTTTTACTTCATTCCAGTCTTCTTTAATAAGTGCTTAAATTTTCTGAGCTAATGTTACTTATTAGTTACTAGTTATTGGAAATTTAAACTTAAGTTAAAGTGAGAAAACAAAATTAACAAAAATAATAACAAAGATTTCGGAAGAACAAAATCGTAATATTTTAAGTAAATAGCAATTTTCTGATTTGTTCTATCAATATTATTGTTTTAAATGTTTTTTTAAATTTTTTCATTTTCATTTTACAAAAGTAATATTTTTATGTTTTCGAGTGAAAAGTTGGCAATACTAACAAAGTTAACTGAACTTGAATCCATGACTGAAAAACACAATCGTCTGTTGAAGCCCGCTTAAATTTGTTCAGAGTTTAATCTAACAGCATGTTAAGTATAGTTTAACTGAGTAGTAAGAAACCCGCCCTAAGTAAACATACTTTACTCGGATTTTCTTTTGATATAAAACCTGGAGGCTTCTTTAAATATATCGTCTCTAGCAAATCTCCGTTCAAGAATCCCGTTTTGTACATCAAAATGATAAAGATTAATTTTCTCTTTTCCAGCTATTGAGAACAAAATTCTCGTTGTCGTTTGCTTTACGATCAGGAGAAAGATCAACAAGATATTGTTCTCCTTTATTGATTTCAGCTCCTCCTGCATGATGCAAATCCACTGTGACTTCTCCTCCTTAATTGAAATAGCTTTATTGAAATTACCTGGATCTGACGTCAAAGTGGCTGAATTTTTATGGTATCGACTTGGCAGAATTAATTTACTTACTCTGCTGAAGACATTTACTTACTTATATAAATGTCTTAACTTTTTCTCCTATATATTTACCACATCTATCAGATCTAATGATTTTTTGATAATGGCCGACAACGTTTTCACTAAATTCCAAAATTCAACTAATAATAATATTATTAGATATATTGTACAATATCTGCTTTGAAAATCGATTAATATAACGATATATGTGTAATCACTAAAAGTTGCTGACGTCACAAACGTCAGAATGAATAAGTTCAAAACTATTTGTTGGCCTCGATAAATTTTCTTTCGGAAATGGAATTCTAGCAAAATTTTTTTGCAAAAAAAATTCACAATTTTTTTTAGTTTTTGCAATAATTTATTTTTATGTCTGTTGCTAATTCATCTTTCAATAATCGTTTTACCTTCTTCATTATGAAGACCAAGAACTCTATGCCTGTAATGCATACAACGTTTATTACAATTATGAACCGATAAAACTTTTTCAAGTTTGTATTAAGTGTGTACAAACCATTTTAAATATCATTTCAATTTTTCTTTACCATACGTAAATTTTTAATAAAACTTATAGAATACCCTTTCTTAGTGATTTTCTAACCGACAACTAATTTGAATTAAAATCCGGGACAAAGTAAACGTTATTCACAATTAGGGATACATTAACAATCTTGATTTTGCACACTCCCTTGCCTTTAGCTTGAGAACTGTTTTTATTTGTAAAACAAATACAATGGCCTTTATCATTGTAGTTGATTTCACTGAATAATTTCTTATCAAGGACTGAATCTATTATTCACGAAGCTTGATATCCCTTCACCGAATTTGTCATCAAAACTAATTCACAGTCATCCTTGACTTTAGCTTCAAACAAATTGAAATGCGCCAATACATAAACATATTTGTTACTAACACATCCCAGCACACAGTGGTATAGGAAAAAAAAAGAGGGAAATAATTCGGTAACTTCTAAACGGTTAATCCGATTTTAATGAAATTTGGTATGCACAAAGAGGAGGTGTTGTCGAGTTTAGGTTTTGAATTTGGACCTTATAGGCCAACCAGGGGCCCGGCGGGGGGTCCTCAAATTAGGACACCTCGGCTATGTTAAATTTTTAAAACGATCCTATTTCTTCATTTGAGTTCCGATTTAAAAAAAATTCGTATATAGAATCTCCTCATCGAGCACTATAAAAATGTCGTCATAGCAGTAAATTATCTCTTATAGTTTAGGAGATATTCGCATTTGAAAATTAAAATTTTAAAATTTTTACCGTTCTTACTTTAGTTTTTTGATAATAGCGGGTCCAAATATTCCCGATTTTCGCCATTTCTTTTTTTATTCGCTTAACAACAAGTTTATATATCAAGCAGTGAAAGAATTATGTAAAAATCATGACTGAGTCCAAAGGCATTTTAATTTAAAAAATTAAAAAAAAGGCGATTTTTTGCCATTTTTTTGGGAAAAAAGTATCTTTTTCTTTTTAAGTTATCTAAAAAGTTTCTAAGAAGATATATATAGAATTTATACTTTTTGAAAAGCTGACTTTACATAAAATACGATAAATGAAACAAAACCTAAAAATTTTTGATACCGAGGGGACCAGATCCATCCAAAAAAACCCTATTTTTTTTATAGAAAATTCAATTTTGAGCAAAAATTCTCAAATCGCATAGTCGATATCAAATTATAGTGACCTGTTTTATATGACCCAATATGTTCTTAATCATTTTGTAACGGGTTTCGATAACCCCGCCCCTGGTATGGATATAATAGGCAAAAAACAAAAAATCCCATTTTTGGGATTTTTTAAAACTTTTTTGGGAATTCCGGGATTTCTAATAAGAAAATTCGAAATTTTTATTTAATTTTGGATTTTGAGTAAAAAAATCTACCTAACTGTAAAATTTCATCAAAAAATATTCATAAATAAAATTTTTATTGCAATTTGAAAATTTGTATCTTCGCAAAAACTGAATAAAAAACATTTTTTAATTTTTTTTAAAAAAGTATTCCGCGAATTTTTTAATTTTCAAAAATTATATACAGTTTTGAAAAATAGACAAAATTACCTTTCCATTGATATATAACATGCCTACCTAATGTTTTTTAAGTGACAAATTAATTAGGGAAAACTCAACATCTTTTAGAGAATTTACCTAGTACTATTATTTTCATCCATACATTTGTTAGGCATGTTTTACTACCTAAATTTTTATGAATTTTTACAGCCACTTTTTACGATTAATCTTTTATTCTTTATCCCTAAAAAAATTAACAAGTATTTATTTTATATAAAAATAGTCTTTATTTATTTTTTTTTATAAATTAATATAATTTTGTAAAATAATCGGTATCACAGTAGTCCATATCTAAAAGATAAAGTAAATCTTTAAATTCATGAAAAATATCTTCATTTTTGAGACTGCCTAGAACACTTCCTTGAGCTAAACTGATGAATATGCTTAAAGTCTCTATTCCTCGATTCTTGGGGTTCTTCTGTAAGCTCTCCTAAAGGCAGAATATTATGTTCTATGATGACCTTTCCATGACATAATATCTTGTGAACTGTAGGTGTCATTTCTTTCCAGGGATATAATTCCAAAAGTAATTTAGAAACTTTTGTAGAATACTCTCCAAATTTTGTTGCGTTCACTTTATGCTTGCTATTTATCGCCATTAGAATAATATTGACCTTTTGCAGTAAATCCATACTAATTCCGGTTATTTCGGAAGTAGTTTCAAAATGTTTAAAAAAACGTCTAGCGGTATTACCATCGTTTGTGCTTCCATATCCTGTGAGTGGTTTATCAATATTTAATCCCATCCGCTTTTTAAATTCCTCTTGAATTCTTCGTTTCTCACTGGCTCTCATTTCCATTAACTCCTTATTGTTATTTGCACTTTTGTTTGCATTTTCCGGTATGCTTCTGTACTTTAAATCATATGCTAAATGTAGAAAATGTTCCAGAAATCGTATGCGAGCATGTAGGGGGGATATTCCAAATTGTAATGTTTCCTCATTTATTGATCTTTGCTTGGAAATATTCGAAAATTCTGATTTTTTATCACCACATATGTAGCAGTACCAAGTAGATGATGTTCCTGTAATGGCATTTCCAACTTTCCCATCAATCATTGTAAGTTTTAAATCATAGGACATGTTAAACGAATAATTTTCTATTTCGATTGTTATAGGTTCCAAGTTTTTAATTTCTGCTTCAATACGATTTATCAAATCTTGCGTTGTTGTTTTGGATTCCTTTATATACTCAAAGCTTATTGGCCTACAAAAAGCTTTGGATCCTGGAGTCGAATTCTTCCAAATATCATCGAAACTGGTTGATGGAGAATCGCTGTCAGCATACTTTCGAATTCTTAATGGAACTAGCGATGCCATAAATACACTTTTATACTCGGAAGATGATTCACTTGTGTTGATTTGTTTATATTCCGAGAGTGCTGATAATCCATCACATCCCCACTTACAAATGAGTTGAAGATCACAAGAATTTATTTTTTTTAGTTGGTCTGAAGAAAAGTCAGAAGCAATCCTTAAAGCAGTATTTTCGAGTAGAGCGCCGAGTCCAATAACAGCCTTCCGATCAGTTATTTCAATAGGAGGTGGTATAATGCTTTTCTTCTTTTCATTTATTTTGTCATATGATGGTAAAACATCCACTCCTTTTTCAGATAGCGCCTTTCTTAACGTTATGTAGTTATCACGACTTAATCCCAGCTGCAACATAAGCGCAATAGCTTCTTCCTCAGTGAACGTTGTATCAGATGATGGTGTGGGTATACTCTTTACAATTCTTTTCAGTCGTCTTGGTGATGCGGTTGGAAGAATATTTGCAATTTTTATGGCATCCAAAGGCTGTTTTTCTTTTCTTAACATTGCTTTAAAAGTGTCCGAAACTTCTTCGTTAGATAAGGTTTCTAGTGAAGTTGATAACCTTTTCCTCTTAGATTTTGAGCTCAAATCCTCATACTGCTTACAGGGAGCACCAACAGTTGATACGCAAATAGCAACTTCTACACATTCATCCAGCCAATCAGAAAATTTCGATCGAAATTTAGCAATGGAATACCGAACACTCTTCAGTTTTATATCAACTGATTTTATAAAATTTTCAATTTTACATATATCAGTTTTATCCACTTTATTTTTATGTGCAGTTTCAATATATTTCAATAAGAAGTTCACTTTATCTTGAAAAGGAGCTGAAGAGTGTTCAAATAAAATGGAGCACAAATCATTTTTTTTTAGTACGATCGCCATGGTTAGAAAATTACAAATAATTACAAACAGATATAAACCTGTCTTATATATTAATTACAGGTACTTAAATTAAATTATTTTTTAAAGGGTTATGATATTCTACCTAATATGTCTAACGTATCCTTATGTAATGAATTTTTCCTCAATAGGTCACTTTAATAAGCTACCTATTAAAGTGACCTATAGGGGTAAAAATCATTACAGTTTAAAAAATAATACCTGAAAATTTTTTAATATATGTAACAAATTTAAGAGTTAACGTTATGGATGAAAATAATAGTGCTAGGTAAATTTTCTAAAAGATGTTGAGTTTTCCCTAATTAATTTGTCACTTAAAAAACATTTAGGTGTATATATCAATGGAAAGGTAATTTTGTCTATTTTTCAAAACTGTATATAATTTTTGAAAATTAAAAAATTCGCGGAATACTTTTTTTTAAAAAAATTAAAAAATGTTTTTTATTCAGTTTTTGCGAAGATACAAATTTTTCAAATTGCAATAAAAATTTTATTTATGAATATTTTTTGATGAAATTTTACAGTTAGGTAGATTTTTTTACTCAAAATCTAAAATTAAATAAAAAGTTCGAATTTTCTTATTAGAAATCCCGGAATTCCCAAAAAAGTTTTAAAAATCCCAAAAATGGGATTTTTTGGTTTTTTGCCTATTATATCCATACCAGGGGCGGGGTTATCGAAACCCGTTACAAAATGATTAAGAACATATTGGGTCATATAAAACAGGTCACTATAATTTGATATCGACTATGCGATTTGAGAATTTTTGCTCAAAATTGAATTTTCTATAAAAAAATAGGGTTTTTTTGGATGGACCTGGTCCCCTCGGTATCAAAAATTTTTAGGTTTTGTTTCATTTATCGTATTTTATGTAAAGTCAGCTTTTCAAAAAGTATAAATTCTATATACATCTTCTTAGAAACTTTTTAGATAACTTAAAAAGAAAAAGATACTTTTTTCCCAAAAAATGGCAAAAAATCGCCTTTTTTTAATTTTTTAAATTAAAATGCCTATAACTTTGGACTCAGTCATGATTTTTACATAATTCTTTCACTGCTTGATATATAAACTTGTTGTTAAGCGAATAAAAAAAGAAATGGCGAAAATCGGGAATATTTGGACCCGCTATTATCAAAAAAAAAGTAAGAACGGTAAAAATTTTAAAATTTTAATTTTCAAATGCGAATATCTCCTAAACTATAAGAGATAATTTACTGCTATGACGACATTTTTTATAGTGCTCGATGAGGAGATTCTATATACGAAATTTTTTTTAAATCGGAACTCAAATGAAGAAATAGGATCGTTTTAAAAATTTAACATAGCCGAGGTGTCCTAATTTGAGGACCCCCCGCCGGGCCCCTGGTTGGCCTATAAGGTCCAAATTCAAAACCTAAACTCGACAACACCTCCTCTTTGTGCATACCAAATTTCATTAAAATCGGATTAACCGTTTAGAAGTTACCGAATTATTTCCCTCTTTTTTTTTCCTATACCACTGTGGCGTCGCCGACAAATTTGCTCGGCGCAGGTCTTTGGTCCAAGGGCGTACAAGTGTTTCCTCTGCCTCATGAAAGGACATTGCTGCGTTTGTGTATCAAACAAATTTACACACACAGGATTTTTTGATTGTGGTTAGTCAAAAAAAAACACAACAACGCACTGGTTGATGAAAATCAAAACACAAACTTTTGAATTCACTGAAATTGAACATTTTTGTTTAGTTTTTGGTGAGACAAACATCACATTTTTTGCCGCAAGGTAAATGAAATATGGATAAAAAAAATTATATTTTGAACTTTGTAAGGGCACAGTACCAAATTTTACTTGAAATATACAAAGACAAATATCATGTTTTTTGAAAAAAATTTTCATTAATAAAAAATAATTTAAATAAATTAAAGAAATTTTAACAAAATTACATCTATAATAATGGTCAAAATGTGTGTGTAACAGTATAGACACAAAACGCATAAAATTTTTTCATACTTTTTTTTTATCACATGCGGTAAAAAAATGAAGTTGCCGTCGCAAAATCTAAATAAAAATTATAAATTTATGCTTCTTCTTCCTCAAAGATTACTGGAATAAATTACTAACACATAAACAAGTTTTGTCCAAATGTTGACGTACATACAGCTTAACCGTCTTGTCTATACCTGAGCAAAATTACGTACATCAATACCCAACATACCCGAGTATGTCATATATGGCTTTTTCATATTTTTATAAATTTCTAGTGTATAATTCAGATTGTTAAGTCATGGTCAAAAATTTAAAATTTAATATAATAATTTAAAACTTAAATATTTTTGTTTATATGGGAATACAATTATTATAATTTGCATAATTTTACTTTACTAAGTCATATACAATAAAAAAAATATTGATGAAATATCGGCCCATATTTGTTAATGTTACAGTGTCCACAAATATATCACATTCAAATCTATCTATATATATAAAAATGAATGTGTGTTTGTATGTTTATTTAGGATAAAAAGTGGGCGGACTATCGTTAGGGGGCGTGGCACCTCCCATATAAATTATATACAAAAATTCGTTTATCTTGGAAACTATTACAGTTAGAATCTTAATTTTGCACCAATGAAACATCCATGTTAACATTTGGGTAACAAATTGGCGGACTAACCATGAGGGGAGCGGCATCTCCCATATAAATTAAATACAAAAATTCGTTTATCTTGAGATAATATAATAGTTAGAGTCCTCAAATTTTGTCGAAGCCACTTTAGTGTCAATATGGTTTTTGTCAATAGGACAAAAACTGGGTAGACTATCGTTAGGGGGCGTGGCGACTTCCATATAAATTAAATACAAAAATTAGTTTATGTTGGAAACTGTTACTGTTAGAATATTAAAATTTTGGACGAATAACTTTAACATCCATGTAAACATTTTGGGTAATAAATTGGCAGACTACCCGTGAGTGTGCCACTCCTCCCTTCCATATAATTAAATAATTCGTTTTTCTTTAAATATAAATTAAATATAAATACAAAAAATCGTGTTTCTTTAGTTATATATAACAGTTATAGTCCTCAAATTTTGTCGAAGCCACTTTAGTGTCAATATGATTATTTGGGATAAAAAGTGGTGAACTAGGTTTATCTGGGAAATAAATACAGCAAAATTCTTAAAATTTTGCACGAAAAACTTTAATATTCATCTGAAAATTTTTAAGAAAAGAGAGCGGACTTTCATCTGTGAGGGCTTGGAGCCCCAATATGAATAAAATAAAAAAATCGTATATCTGAGAAACTATAAGAGCTAGAATCTTTAAATTTTATTTGAAGAATTTTGAAATTCATCTGGACATTTATAATATAACGAGCGAAATTTTAATGGGAACTTGATATCTCCCATATAAATAAGATACAAAATATTGTTTATCTAGGAAAATATAGAACAAGATCCATCAAATTTTGCATAAATTACTTTAATATTCAACAGAACATTTTGGAAGAAAAAGGGCGGACTTTCATCTGGCGAACTTGAAACCCCACATGAATTAAATAGAAAAAGTCGTATATATAAAAAACTATTATAGCTAGAATCTTCAAATTTTATATAAATAACTTTGACATTCATGTGAACATTTAGAAAATAACGGGCGCACTTCAATGGGGGGTGGCACACATATGAATTAAATACAAAATTTCGTATTTCTTGAAAACTGTTAGATAATTAAAATTTTAATAGATAGCAATAATATGCTTGGCATCTCTAAACTATTCTGGTTAGTATTTTTAAAATCGTTGAGTGGGTTTTTTATTTATACTAGAGGGTAAAACGAAAAATATTGTATATCCCAAGGCATTAGAATAAGAATAAAAGTATATATTAAATTTTAGCAAGTAAGAAATAAATAGATCATTAATGTATTATTTAAAAATTTAAGTGAAATACAGTGAATAAATTAAGTAATTTGCCTATTGAAAATTAAAGAAAAAACTTTATCTGAACAATTATTTATCGCAAAATAAAGTAATTTGTTTGATGTATTTTTTAAAGAATATTTTATATTTTAATTTTCTACCATAAAAAGTAAAATCGTGATATTAATTACCGAGATTTTTGATAAAATGTACACGTATTGTTAATTTTTTAGGTCAATAAAGTATTTTGCTTTTAGGTTTTTTTATTATTTTTTATATTGCTGCATTATTTTATAAAATTAAAATTTTTATTTTAATTTTATAAAATAATTTTTATATAAGAATAACATTTTTAGATATTTTAGTAGTGAAACGACATTTCTTAACCGATTTGTTATCCTATATACCTATAAGAATTTGTCAATATTTGACTTAACATGAAATCTATCGTTTGTTTGATTAAATTTCGAAAATAATAAGTAATTTTGAATTGGATAATCAATGTATTTGTATTTGGGGATAATCAATGTATTTGGACCTAGAAAAAATGTTAAGTGAGGTATAAATCTATGTATTATAACAAAAATAATCTGGATTTTTTGGTCATTTTGTATTGATAACAAAAACTACATTACGGAAACTACATCTATTTGGGGAGTACTGTGTAAATTTTGTTAAAATTGTAGAATATTGATTCTTATTTAATAAATGTAACACTAAATACCATCCTGGCCACTCTAAGTATGGGTACATCACCATATTACATGCTAAAACCCTGATTTTCAACCTCATATCTTAAATGCTTTATTTTATGAATAAGATACAGTAGGCGTATTAGGATCTAGATAGTTATTCTTTATTTAGGTTCTAAATATTTTATAAGTGTATGTATTAGCTGAAAATATTGCTATTTTTCCTGTACTACACGACAGTTTACTTTACATTGGTTCCAAGCATCCTAAGGTCTGTTTAGAGTTCTAAATTTAAACATAGTGTTCCTCCTATGGATTTTGGAGAAGATAAATCAGGATTCCAATTTTTTTCCTTGGATACAAGTCGCCTCCATTTGGCAGTTAAAAATTTTGAAGCACCATATCGAAATTGCCTCATTATTATCCTTTAAACATTTTTAAGGCAAATAACATCACATTTCCACACAATGAGGATATGATTTTTGCAAATCGCAATTGAAAAATACTTAACACTCTTCCTTTTAACAATAAAACAATAAATTCCAAAATAATTAAAAAATAATTTGAAAAACCCAATGAAATTAGCCGGAATTCTTAGTATGCAAAATACTTTATTGACATGCAAATTCTGATGAAAACTAATAAAATGCAACAACAAATGCACTAACATTTTTATTTTAATATTTTTTTCTTTTCCCGATTTACGCAATCTCTATTTTTAATTGGAAAACATAAATTTACTTTTTACCTGTTATTTCGAATTTTATTTATGAACAAAAAACAAAATTCTCTTAAAAAAGGTAGGCAAAAAACTTAGTTGATTCACTGTATATTGTCATCAAGAGGAATTATAATAAACCTTTAAAAAATTTTATAATTTAGTAACTAAATAAATAATTTTTTTGATTACTATGTATTTATTTCGATCGGTATAGCGAAGCACACCGAGTAATAGCTAATTTATAATAAAGACACAAGGTATTTGGAACTAAATTTGTTGTTTATTTAAATATTTTTCGAAAGAATATATATAATTGTAAAATAAAACATAACATTTATAATGAAACTTTTGGAAAATATATAGATATATAGATCTCGAGATATATCACTCCAAAAATGAAAAACATACCCGAGTATGTGGGTATTGACATAACGGATAATTAAGCCATTGACTTTATGCGACACATTTCCGAGTTGAAGGTTGAGGATAAAGGCCCAACTATAATATGAATAAGCAAGCTTAAGTTAATGAAAAAATCGAACAAAGTCTCTCAAGTGCTTAAGAAAATCCTAAAAAACTTTTATGTGGCTATAATGTACTTACGTGCATTCAAAACACGTTAGCTCCATTTGCACATTTATGTGCCACACGTAATAAAAAAAGTACATATTTCATAACATTTTATTGAAAAAAAAAAAATTAATTTTCTTGACAAATTTCATTGTTTTCTTTATTTTCTTTGTGTACAATAAACAAACAATTGATTTCATACTGAATGTGCTGTCAGTATCGCACTTTGCTTAATCAAATAAAAATTTGACGAAACTTAACGAAACTTTCTTAAGTTTCCCAGCAGTTCGACGGGACAGTCCCGAACTGACCACTTAACCTACCACTTGTAGTGGCCCCTAGCCACCTGACTACCAGGTGACCAACCATTTTAACATGGGCCATCGTCACTCTACACCCTACAAAACCTAAACTCGACAACACCTCCTCTTTGTGCATACCAAATTTCATTAAAATCGGATTAACCGTTTAGAAGTTACCGAATTATTTCCCTCTTTTTTTTTCCTATACCACTGTGCAGCAGTTCGACAGGACAGTCCCGAACTGACCACTTAACCTACCACTTGTGGTGGCCCCTAACCACCTGACTACCCAGGTGACCGACCATTTTAACATGGGCTTGTCCTACGAGGAAGTCAATCGTCACTCTACACCCTACAAAGAGAATAAAGTGACGACTGTCTTTCGAAAGTACAAAAAAAAAAAAAAATAACTTTTAAGAGTATAATCTCTAGGTTACTTGAGGACAGTAAAAAGACGACTGTATCGCTCCCGCTTACAAAGAGGACACTAAAGTGAAGACTGTCTTTATTCTCGAAAACATACGAATAACGATCATCCAGGTGGTTAACTATTAGTGGAAATTACTGTCTTTTTCGTATGCATTGGCTCTTTGTCGAATTGCTCGGATATTTAGAGTTAGGTATTTTTTTACTAACACATGCTTAGAGCTAGCTGTTTGAGAGTCGGACTACTTATAATACTTTGTATATGGCAATCTTTCTTGAGGTGACCAGATTTTTTACAAAAGAAGCAGGCTTTTCCTTACAATTTAAACTATCATCACGAGATATCTTTTTTGAATATTCTTCCCGGGAAATAGTCAAAACATTAATAAATATGTTGTTTATGTTGCAATCGCTATACAATTTTGCAGAAGTCGGTTATATATACCTGTAAATTATCTTGGAAAGTATTACAGATGTCAGGCAATATTTGACCCTATCCTCCATATATGGATTCTATAAGAAAATGATTTTTTCCATACAGAAAATGAGTTTATATTTAATAAATCTTTCAAAAATTAAAAAGGTATGAAAAAATACTTGTTTTAAAACGAATAACGCGTTTAAATTCTATAGACCTTGGTCCACAATTGACCAAATACCTCATTAAAGACCATTCTGAAAAACACCCTGATGTCCACATTAAAATCCATACATTGTAGTACAATTCGCCTTATATCGAATAAATAAGTAAATTCAGAGACTATTGATTCATTAAGAGTCAATATACAGCTCCGCCTTCCAAAATCCACAAATTTACAACCAAATATAAGAGTTGGTTAAATGGAAATGACATAAATGTAATTAGTAATTAGAATGAATTAAACTCATAAAAAGTTATAGAAAATTATAAATTTTAGCAAATCAATTGTAATGGCATAGTGATAATTACATGAAATTATTTCAGTTATTCTCAGATATGTGGCATTTCATTCACAAACAAATTTAATACGTTAATTTGTTAATTTTTTTCTATCAATTTAATATATATTAAAAGAAAATTTAGACGTAACCGACACCTTGCTGTCACAAAATCCATAAACAGAAAATAAATGTGTACTTACGTCTTTTTTCTTTTTCTTGTAAAGATGAAACCATTGGATCTATTGCTATGAAATTTTCAGAGATGATGCTAATAGACCTAAATTATCGATTTCTATAAAAAACGAAAATCGAAAATTAAGTCGCTTACGTTCATTTTTGCAGTTAAATGAAATAAAGCATTAATTTAAAAAAATAATAACTTATTAAAAGAAAATATTCGTTTAAGAAAAGAAAATGGAATATTAAAAATTAATAATTTTGACGAAAAAATTGAAAAATTAAAACCAAATCTAAAAATAATTGTAAAAAATGCAATTGAAAATGCTGACAAAAAACCAAATGGAAAAAATTCACTACGGAACTGAAAACTGTTGCTTTAGGGACCTACTTTTTGTCACCTATGGCCTACCGACATCTAAAGACTGAAATGGACTGGCCTGACCCGAGGACATTACAGGATTTTGTGTCTGAATGGCCAAAATCTCCAGGACTGAAACCTCATCATTTAGAATTGTTACAGATGAGAACAAAGACCTTGACTGACGAACAAAAATACATTTCAATTTCTTGTGACGAGATGTCACTGAAGACCCATATGTACTATGACAAAAAAACTGACAAAATCATTGGACTTTAGGACTATTGTCACGGAACACGATCATCAAACGTAGCTACCAATGTAATGGTTTTTATGGCACAAGGAATAGGTGGACAAGCATGAAAACAACCAATTTTCTATTATTTGGTACCTAATGGTTGTAATGCTCATCGAATTACTACAAAAAATTGGACTTAAACCTGTTCATTTCGTTTGTGATCAGGGAACAAATTTTGTTAATTTATTTAATATCTTTTAATTTTTGCAATGCATGATACAGCACATTTGATAAAAAGTACTAGAAATTGCTAGTTAATCCAAAAAACAGAGTGCATTTTCAAAGTAACGTAGTTAGTTGGAAAGATATTGAATATTTATACCATATACCACTATAGTGGGGAGGGTATTATACGTTTGTGCTGATGTTTGTAACATACAAAAATATTGGTTCAATACCCACCTTAAAGTATACCGATCGATTCAGAATCATTTTTTGAGTCGATTAAGACATGTCCGTCCGTCTGGCTGGCTGACTGTCTATGTAAACCTTGTGCGCAAGGTACAGACCGCAATTTTCAAGATAATTTGATGAAATTTGGACCAAACATGAGGGACGAAGCCTATTGGTTGAAATCGGTCCATTATTTCACCTGGTAAAGAACTATTCAATGGTTCTGATGATCAATTAGCTCTATTAAATAATGCTAGTGAACAAATTCAAACTATAGCAATCAAAAATATATTTGGGAAAAATATAACGAAAAAGTTTTCGTTCCTGAATGGCTGGATTTTGAATAACGAAAGTCTTAAGCAATTATTCGAATTTTTAAAATAAAAAGGTTTCAAAACTTTGGCAACAAGACGTTTATGCAAAGATAATTTGGAACATTTCTTTGGACAAATACGTAGAGGTTCAGGAAATGCACAAAGCATTACTCCAACAATGTTTTGCTGCCTCTTTCAAAAGCGTTGGGGTATTAATTTTGTAAATGTGGTAACAAAAGGAAATTGTGAAATAATAGATGAAAATGAAACATCCGAAACAATTTTAAATTCTACGTGTTCTGTACAGACTAATTCTAACTCGAATATTGAATGTTCGAGTGTGCAAATCCAACTTTTTGCAATTGACAATTCAGAAGAAATAATGTTAGATAAGGATTTAAATGCAAAGCTGTTTATGGGAGAAAATGCATTTGTATATGTTTGTGAATATCTTTGCAAAAAATTACGCGAACAACATCACTGCCTGCTTTCATTGCCAACATACACTGATTACTCCTACTATGATAAATATACTTTTATACAAGAAAAAGAATTTGAAAAAAAAATAAATTTATCCGACCTCCAAATGACTTCATAAGATATGTCGATCAACTAAATTCAGAATTTGGAAATTATTTTGATTCATATTGTCATATAGAAGAATTATCCAAGTTGCTATATGAAGAGTTTCTGGATATATGTGTTGCGAAAATATGGATTGCGAAAAATTTATTAATTTCTTTATAAGAACTCGGATTTATTTCACATTACAATCTTTTAATTGAGATGCAGCCGTTTCTAATTTAAGAAAAAAATGCTAAAAATGACACATAGGTAAACATAAGATCTTTTTTTGTGTTGAAGAATGTTTATCAAAGTAAGAGTAATTAATGGGTGTTGGCAATTGTAGGATATAATGTTGAAGTTCGCTTAATATTTTGGATAGGTTTGTGTAACATAACATTAATTATTCGAATTATAATAATTCGGTAAAGAACATGTGGAATTTTTCCATAAAAATGTTTGAAATTCTCTTGGCGTCTTGTCGCAAACTTTAAAAAATTTGTATAATTGCTTAAAAATTCCTTTATTCAAAACTCAACCAGTTAGAAATAAAAATATTATCGTTATATTTTTGAAAATATATCTTTTATTTCAATAGCTTTAATTCGCTCAGTAGAAATACTAACAGATTTAATTATTTCACGAAACAACTAAGTCTTCACCAAATTGTTTTTTAACTAGAAATATAATGATTCTCAAATATGTTTTTAATAAATAATAAAAAAAATAGGATTCACAAGACAAATTCTACTATTTTTTATGAAATGCCGTTTAACAATCATGACGAAAATGCTTTGCGAATTATAAAATATGGATTATTTGTGAAATAAATTAACAAAGATCTCTGATCCCAAACTAAACTATGTTTAAACTTTTTGTATCAATTCAACAATTTCAGATACATTTTTGTGTTTGTTGAGCATTACAACTATTATCCTTCAAGTAATAGAAAATTGATTGTTTTTAATTTTGGAATCAATCCATGTCATAAGAACAATTACATGAATAACTACGTTTGATGTTCGCTTTCTGGTAAATACTGTTAGTCTTTAAATATCTGTGTCATCGGTGACCAAAAATAGGTCTCTAAAACTACATCTGGCGTTTGGATGCTTCTATTGCCAAATCTATTAATCCCATTTAAAGAAATGTACTAATAATATACTTTACAGTTAATAGTATTTACAAATGCACTACAGTAATTGAATATACTTACATAAATATATATAGTACATATATGTATACCCTGTAGGATTTTTATAAGCTAGTTCAAAGTCTAGTTGACTATTTGTTCACTCAAACTGATGCATAAATTAACAAACATTGAAAATTATATTAATGAACAGAAATATTTGAAATACTTTTCTATATTTTTTATTATAAAATAAAAAATTGTGAAAATTTATAAAATATAAATTCAATACTAAATTATAATAATTTAAACTGCAACAAAAGAAGAAGTAAAAGAGAAGAAGAATGGAAAGCAAGAATCCAACCATTAAAATTTGGTGAAAATTTAATCCCGCATGGTAAGTTATTTTAATATATGTATTTATGTACAAATCAGTTAAAATCATATTTTATTTTATAGATAATCCAAACACATCGCTATGTTGTAAAAACTGGAAAAAATGCTATGAGAAAAATTTGAGCTATTAACAGGTAGTGTATAAGAAATACTATATAAATTTATCTAAGTGAATGTTATATTTTCTGTATTTAACATGAACAGACTCCGTTAAGCATCTTAAAGGTTCCATCGAAGAATTGACAGGCATAAACATAAATATCCCCTAAGTGTTTTTATAACATACATATATAATTTATTTCTCCATTGTACAACTAGCCACCACAGTACAACAAAATACTGTCAAAAAATACTTTTTGCGCGCAAAAAGTATTAACGGAAAAATTATTAGGAAAAGAAAAATTTCAGGAAAATATAAGAAAATTCTTTCCAATTCAGAATGCCGAAGAATTATCCGAGTGTAACAATAAAATAAACGAAGCAAATCGTGGGTCATATGTAAGTATTCTGTTATTATATCGCGATAATGCTTACAAGTTTAATCCAAATAATCAATTTCAGAGACGTTGTATGTCATCATTAATTAAAGGACAACTCCATAAATCCCTTACCGAAATTTTTTTCCGTAAATTTAATAGTTGCATCAAATATAGATGGTGTTCACGGCAAGCTTTAATGGGTAAATAAATTATATTCTCCTTATTTGTTTTAATTTTTATTCATGAATTACTTTCTGTTTCATTTAATAGATTCAATTCGGGCTAACGGAGAGGAATATCCTGAAAAGGGGATTAGATATGCCTTCAAAGTTTAAAAAAACGACATTTTCAGTCAATATGTGTCAGCAAAAAGAAGGAAGCTTTAGTTAGTAACAATTAGTCAATAATAATTATTATTTACTAAATTAACAGCGGGAATTAAAAACATTGTTTATATAATATAGAATAGCTTATAATATTAAATAGATGTATAATTTTTCAGAATTTTACAATACTTAATAAACGCATTAACAAATAATTCAAAATTATAAAATATATTGCATTTTTAAATTTGAATGTTAATCAAAGAACTCATACTCATTATTAGGTAACTTCTGGTTAGCTGAAACTGATGTATAGTGAGTGAGTACTGGCTCGTTCCTATGACATCACATTTAAAAACTGAATAGTATTTTAGCATTACGATCGTAACTACTTTTTTCTATGTTGTTATTTAGTGACGGAGGTTCGAATCGAAATGCGTAATACCAAAGTTGCCAAACGGAGAAAATTTCGATTCGAATTGAAATGCAGAATAGGGGTGATTATCAAAAAAATAATACAACAAATATAACAGAATTTCCTTGACGTACATATATCTTCATCCGTCCAAATTAATCGTACATCCCTTAAATTAAATAGTTTAATTACATATTTTACTTAGTGATGTTGTTCTTTTCATTTTTTTGTCCTGTTCATTTTTAATTTATTTGCTTCTAACATCTCTGTTAAATAATTAACATATTAATATTTTTGTAATTTTATCATTATATTCTGTTCACACTTTTCCATTTGTATTTATTTACTTTACCAATAAATTGTATTAATTTAATCATAAATTTACATTATACGTATTATTGCTGTATGGTAATTTATTAACACATTAGTTAACACATTTTAATTATTTATTAGCCAGTAAAATATTTTTATTGCATGATATATTTTTGTAAGTTTTTGAATGCATGTTTTGTTTGTAAATAAGTGTTTATGAAAAGAATGAATTATAATTTAAATAAAAGATAATAATTTATTAATTCACATCTTTTTTTGTGCAAATTTATTTTCAACTACTTTTAAATTTCAGTAAAAAAATACAAAGTCTGAAAATTGCATTCCAAATACTTCTACAAAGTAATTGCAATGCGTGCAAAAGTACACACATATACATATGTATGTTGATGATTTTTTTGCTAATTTATTATGGTGTTACCTTTACTATAAGGTTTTAATATTGTTATTCTAATAAAAAAGTATAAAAACAAATTAGCAAAATTTTAAAGAAAAATCTTAAATATTTTATAAAAATATTTTATAAATTTCTTTCCGAATGTTTTAAAAAACTTTAAGAGTAAATAAGGTACACACTAAGGTTTCCACAAATGATTTCCGTTGTGTGATTCCAGATCATTTTTTAGATAAATTTATAAATATTATGCAGTGGCGTAAAAGAGTTTAATAATATTTGTCAATTTGTGAAAAAAATTAAATATTTGATAGCGAGAGATTATAAACGGTTAATTTTCGTTTAATAAGGTCAAATTTTATGATTCCCATCATCTAATCTCCGTATACATATTTTGATAAAAATGTAAACAATATTTTACATTTGTGCTGATGTTTGTAACACACAACAATATTGAGTCTACATTAAGTACCCATATTGAATCGGAATATAAAGTTAAACTTAAGTGATTTATAAGAATAAATCCCTTTCCAAACATTATCTTTAATTTTCTCAGTTTTGATTTATAAACATATATATACATATATAACTTCAACGGCTTAACCCAATCCTTTATTTTTCATAAGCCACTTGAATACATAAGACAATTTTGGAAGATTCAATTCGATAATCATTTAATGAAATCCGAAAAAGTATACTCTTGATTCTTTCAATGGTGACTTCATTAATTGAGCAATGCGAGCGGTAGAGCTGTTCTTAATACCATTTCCTATTTAATTCCCCTTGTTTCAACCGCAAGCAATTAATATCTTTCTATTTAAGAGCAAAATTGGCCTTTGGTTTGGGGAGCACGTTCGACCATAACAAATTGCACTTACATTTTTGCCATATATATATATATATTTACTGGTCTGCTTTCGCACTATATCGAATCATCTGCACTCGAATAATATCTTTAAATTAGTTTTCTAGATTATCATATAACAATATTACCAACAAATCATGGAAAACAATTCAAATTTTGATAAATTATGATTGAATTTAATATATTTTCCTCATTTATATTTTCTGTGTTTATTTTTTTAATTTATTTACGTTTAGATTGACAAATAACTGTGGGGAACTCTCTCATGTGTGTTGAATTCACACAGTACACATATGTGTGAAGAGAGTAAAAATTTTTGTTTCGCCTATATACCTATTATATGGTTTAAACGTTTGAAGTCACTTTTTGATTATCTTTATGACTATTCATAGGAAAATAAATAATATTCCTTTTTGGCATCTAAGTAATGTTATTATCAATTCTATCAGAGTCTATGAAACAACATAACGAGAAATTTGGACCGTACTTGTTTTCGGATCAAAAACTCCTTTTGAATTAAAATCAGAGCCAATAAAAACTTTTCGAATTGAACTTCTTTCTTTTTTTGGAACATGCAAATTGATCCAAATGTATGAACATCCTTCAATGATTTCTTTCATACATTATTTCGTAAGAGGTTTTGTTATACTTCTTGAGGGTAGACGATTGTGAAAACAAGATGCCATCATTAGAGCTTCACTCTAGAAATTTTACTTTAATCTTGAATCAATTATCATACATTTAACCATTTTCTCTAAAGTTCGATTATTTCGTTCTACTACTACCCTATTTTGTTGTAGACTATATGGAACTATATATATATGTTCCACATTTTTATAAAAATGTCTTAACTTTTTCTCCTATATATTCACCACATCTATCAGATCCAATGGTTTTTTGATAATGGCCGACAACGTTTTCACTAAATTCCAAAATTCAACTAATAACAATATTATTAGATATACTGTACAATATCTGCTATGAACATTGATTAATGTAACGAAATATTTGTAATCACTACAAGTTGCTGGAGATATAGCGCCACAGACGTCAGAATGAATAAGTTCAAAACAATTTGTAGGCCTCGATAAACTTTCATTCGGAAATGGAATTTAAAAAAAAATTCTTGCAAACAAATTTCACACATTTGTTTACTTTTAGCATTAATTTATTTTTATGTCTGTTGCTAATTCATCTTTCAATAACCGTTTCACCTTCTTCATTATGAGGACCAAGAACTCTATGCCTTTATTATAATTATGAACCGATAAAACTTTTTCAAGTTTGTATTAAGTGTGTACAACCATATTTAACATAATTACAATTTTTCTTTACCATACGTACATTTTTAATAAAACTTATAGAATACCCTTTCTCAGTGATTTTCTAACCGACAACTAATTTGAATTGAAATCCGGGACATAGTAAACGTTATTCACAATTAGGGATACATTAACAATCTTGATTTTGCACACTCCCTTGCCTTTAGCTTGAGAACTGTTTTTATTTGTAAAACAAATACACTGGCCTTTATCATTGTAGTTGATTTCACTGAGTAATTTCTTATCAAGGGCTGAATCTATTATTTACGAAGCTTGATATCCCTTCACAGTCATCCTTGACTTTAGCTTCAAACAAATTGAAATGCGCCAATACATAAACATTTTTGTTAATAACACATCCCAGCAGTTCGATAGGACAGTCCCGAACTGACCACTTACCCTACCACTTGTGGTGGCCCCTAGCCACCTGACTACCCAGGTGACCGACCATTTTAACATGGGCTTGTCCTACGAGGAAGTCAATCGTCACTCTACACCCTACAAAGAGACAGTAAAGAGACGATTGCCTCCGCTCTCGCTTACAATGGGGACACTAAAGTGACGACTGTCTTTCGGAAGTACAAGAAAAAGAACTTTTAAGAGTATAATCACTAGGTTATTTGAGGACAGTAAAAAGACGACTGTATCCGCTCCCGGTTACTTTACTTTGTATATGGCAATTTTTCTTGAGGTGGCCAAATTTTTTACAAAAGAAGCAGACTTTTCCTTAAAATTTGAACTATCACGAGATATCTTTTTTGAATATTCTTCCATTAACAGAATTCATTGTCCAATCTTTATTCGATCTTGCCTCTAGAGTAGTGATAAAACCATTAGGAGACATGCCAATCTTAAATAAAATTTTGATTTCCAAAAGCTTATTTCTTATTTTATTATTTCATAAATTTTTATTACCATTAATTATGAATGTAAACTTTTATTGATCCTCTTAATTAAATTCTTTAACGAAAAAACAATGGCCCATAACCTATTGTAATTGATGTTTCTAGTTTATGTTAAGATTTTAGAATAATAAATGTTTTCTTCTCTTTACACAAATTATTCAAAGCTTACAATCATATTTTATAAAAAACAAATTAAATTATAAAAAAGTAATTTGTTATGCATATCGAATAACTACAAAGAATAAATAAAAAATGAAACGGTGTCAAAAAGTACCTAAGTGTACTGTCATTCGGTACCTACCCAGTAAACAATTTTTTCAGGCATGTTTGATGTCAGAAATTTTCTGAAAGAATTCTTATACTTTATCTGAATTTTTAACGAATAATATAAATTTCCTTTATACTCCATTTACACATACACGAAATCTAGTAGATTTCGGTCAGAATTCGGTACGAAATCTGATGTAAATTCCTGGGGAAATTCTGAAGGAATTTTCGACAAATCTGATTGAAGTCGAACAAATGTCTAATACCATGTGTGACATTCTTTCGACATTTTGTACGAAAGTCAGATCAAATATAAGAAAATCTGATAGATGTCGGAAAATGTCTGATAAAATGTCCGACAGTTCGAACAAAAGTGTGCTCAAGGTTAAGAAAATCGCCCGACTGTTCTGATAAACTTCTGATGAAAACTATTTTTATATATAATTTATTATTAATTTTAATAATAATTTATAAAATATGAGAAAGAAAATAAAATTCTACAAACTAAATTCCAATATGGTGGAAAACAATTTTAGAAAAACAAATTAATATATTAAAAGGAATTAATAGCAAATATTTGCAGAGAATGGATGAATTAGAAAAGGAATTGAAAGAAACAGGAAATAAAAGTTTTAATTGAAAATGCACTAAAAAATGTTGGTAAAAATCCACATTCTAAAAGATTTGATACAAAAATGAAAACATTTGCTTTAAGAATATACTTCCTGTCACCAATGTTCTACAGGTATTTAAAAACAGACCTGAACGTTCATATGTATTATGATGAGAAATTTGTTAGAAGACTATGGTAATGGAAAAAGAACGTCGAGAATAGCCACTAGTGTAATGGTTTTTTTGTTTTGCAACTGTGCGAACACATATAAAACGTATGTGACGAACTATAATGTACTTAAGAGAATTTCGTCAAATTTAATTTGCTTAAGCAAAGAGCGATACTGCACATTCAGTACGAAATCAATTGTTTGTTTATTTTGCACAAAGAAAATAAAGAAAAAAATTAAAATTATCAAGACAATTAATTTTTTTAATAAAATGTTCTTTTTTATTACGTGTGGCACATAAATGTGGCACATAAATGTGCAAGTGGAGTGTTTTGAACGCACGTAAGTACATTATAGTCACCTAAAAGTTTTCTTAAATTTTTTTAAGACCTGAAAACTTTTTTGGAAAACTTTTGATTTTTCTGTGTGAGAGAAAGAGTAAGAAATATCAACCATCTCTTTCTCTCACACACAAAATCAAAAGTTTCTCAACAAAATTTCTTAGTGTGAACCAGGTCTAAGCACTTAAGAGACTTTTCGTTCGATTTTGTCTTTACTTAAGCTTGCTTATTCACATTATAGTTGGGCCTTTGCAAAGTGCTGGTCTTAAACCTATTCATTTTGTAAGCGACCAGGGAAGGAACTTTGTTAGTTTATTTAAATTATTAATGCATGATACTCCACATTTAATAAAAACTACTAGAAATTGTTTAGCGAATACTAAAAATAATGTATTTTTTGAAGACTATGTAGTAAGTTGGAAGGATATTGAATATTTTTACACATAAAGCCCCATAGACTTTAAAGTATGAAAGTTCGTCTTGCTCAAGTTTTTAGTAAGACAGGGGTTTCCGCAATGAATACACTATATTCATCCGGTTTAGTAGATTGCTCTAAGACACCAACTATACCTAATATTTCCCAATATCTCCTTTTTAAAAATTTATTTGATATACACAACAGTTCAAACCAAAAATTTCGTCTGGAAAGGATTTGTAATGTGGAAGTGAAGATCAAATAATTTTTTTAAAAAATTCAACAGACAAAATTAAAACTATTAAAGTAATCGATAATAAGATTGGCGACATTACGAATAGGTTTTGACGGTTGGATTATCAACAATAAATCTTTTGTTGAATTGTTTGAGCATTTAAAAGACTGTGGTTTTGACAATATAGCAACTAGACGTTTATGTCAGGATTATTTAGAGCATTTTTTTGGAAGGGGTTGTTGAAACGCAAATAGTGTAACTGCGACAATATTTAGTTGCCTATTCCAAAAAGGTGGGGAATTAATTTTATAAACATAATAAAAAAAGAAATTGTGAAATCCATGACGATGATGAGTTATCTCAAACAATTTCAACTTCTAACTTAAGCCAGGCTTCACATACTTAATTTCATGTTTCTAGCCAATAGCAACACACTAGTGCTGCTCTCGCTCTGCTACTCTTGCTCTGCTACTTATGCTCTGCCTTGTTTTTATAAACAAGTGTACAATAACAAAATTTACCGTATGATTATGTATTTTGTTTTTAACAATTTTTGCTTGAGCATGAATAAAAAACTAAATTTTTAATGAAATTTTCAGAGGTTGTCTCGGATTTTTGCTCATATCTCCGTAATTTGTGGACCGATTTTGCTGATTTTAAATAGCGATCTTTCCGAAAGCATGTCAGACAGAATTATTGAAGATTCGAATCTCGCCGATATCTGGTTTCCTTTAAAAACTGATTTCAACAAACATACAGACAGACAAACAGACGGACATGGCTTAATCGACTCCGCTATCTATCTAACATTTTGAAAATTTTACAGTAGAAGCAAAAAACTGTTTAAAATTAAAAGTATAGCTTCAATTACCGCAATTTTCACCAATATCATTCCAAACGCACCGACAAATTGATTGCTTGTAAAATAAAATAAACTTGTATAATATTGAAAGATTTATGTTAGTTAAGTGCGTTCGTATTGTAATTTTATGAAACCAAAGGCCCTAACTACGTACATATTCAAAAAAATTTATATATATACACATATTTTAATTTTATTATAAATATCCATATTGCTGTTAATTCAATTAATACTGTATGATCAATATAAACAGTACATAGAATTAAGGAATAAAAACTAAAATAAAAAAAAATAATGCCATTTCTTTTTAGAAACTTTAATCTTTGTTCGTGTAACTTGGAAGGTAAAACGATATTTATTTTATTTCCAGTTCTTTGTGGAAGCTGTGCATAATTCTCATCTATATTTGTTTTAAAGTATATAGTCCCAGTTTGTTCGTGAAGCAGTTTTTAAAAACTTTATTATTACCTGGTCTTAAAAATGAATACCGCTGAGGAACAGTTTCATAATTAAGGGAATAATCATAGTTTAAATGGTGTACTTGAAGAGGAAAAGGGGTTTTCCGAGCAGTTTTAATTAAGTTAACTAGTTCGAAAGGCATATTTATTTGTTTATTTCTGATTTTTGTTTCAATAAGTGAATGTGTTGAGTCACATTCCATTTGTGTATGTCCCACCACCAAGTATTTGTGCTCTATGGTAGTTTTTTTCCACACATAGGGAAACCAAAGCATTTGAAAGCATAACATTTTGATTTTGGTAAACACAACCATCGGAATAAATAATATGATGAGTTTATAAAATTGTGGATATTTAAGTGAAATATAAATTACAAAATGAAAACTACATACACCTCCAAATATTGTGAAAAAATACAATTAAGATTTTTAAAGAAATACATATTTTTCAAAAGTTTTAGAACTATAATTGGGAAGGAAATCGAGTATTTTTAAATGTTATAAGGAAATGTTCAACAAACAATTATGCACGGTTAATAACTCAAGAAAACAATTCTCTAATAAATACAGTTTTCCTTACAATGTTGTCAAATGTTTCTTTCAACATTATCAATGGACATAGGCATCGTAAAAGGTTGGCTTAGAGAAGAAGCAACGCAGATTAAACTGATCAAAAAAGCCCATTTAATGAAGTATTTTAAAACATTGGAAACAATGAATAGCCATTACTGTCGAAAAGTAATGTATATAATACTTTATAATTTTCTTGAACATTTTATTTAAATTAGTCCTGCAATTTAAGAGATAAGTAGCATTTTTCATATAAATTGATTCCACTGTGTATTTTTTGTTTAATTTTTCATACGATATTGTAAAAAAAACTTGATTTAACGGGATTCCGATCAAAAAGTCATTGATTTGCTGAACTCTTTCAAACTTTAACATGTGTTGCAAATTTCATTAAAATCGGAGATAGAAATCCGAAAATTGCTATTTTCTGTCTGTTTTGATATGGATTCTTCCGTTAATCTCTCTCAAAACTTCATAACTTTGTCGCGCAAATCCCTCGGTATTGTAAATTTTCGTATGGTACAAGTCCAGTTACAAATTGTGGAATATAATATTTATTAAGTTTATTTAAATTAAGCTTCTTTGGAAGTTCTATTTTTGCTGGATATATGCGAAATGTTTAGAGGTAATCACTTTTTTAATTTTGAAATTTTTTAAGACCATGTTGCGAATAATGTACTTTCATAATTTTAGTCATTTTTGGATTACTCTGATGTAATACATGGAGAGTTTGCATGGTCCACACTTAGGATATTACAATGTTGAATGATTTATGTTTCTTAAATATATTTAGATTAGTTTTGAAGGAGTAACCCTTACATAATGTGCAGAGTAGTCTCCAGTTTTGCAGGAGATACGTGGATTAAAATGTGGAAAATTTTAGTGTTTCGACAATTATGAGACTAATCTGCACATTGGCGAAGGACAATTTGTTGTTTTTATTTCTATATTATTCTATAGGCATAAAGGAAAATAGTCTGCACGTTTTCTGAAGTAAAATATGAAATGGCTTACGAATTGTTTCCAAAATATCTAAACATAATCTGAAGATAATTGTCAGTACTTTTGTAAGAAAACATTACACTGAAGGAAACTTTTTTATTTTTTTAATAAATGTACAAACCTGTTTATAGTCATGAATAATGGAAGCTAATAAATTATTAAAATTAATAAAATTAAACCATAATAAATAATACACATATATGAAAATAGTTTTCATTAAACGTTAATCAGAATAGTCAGGCCATTTTCTTATACATGCTCAGATTTTTGTACGAACTGTCGGACATTTTATCAGACATTTCTCCTACTTTTCTTATATTCAATCAGACATTTAATAGACTTTCTTATATTTCATCAGACTTTCGTACGAAATGTCGTAAAAAATGTCAGACATGGTATTAGACATTTGTCCGAAATTTCAGATTTGTCGAAAATTCCTTCAGAATTTCCCCAGGAATTCCCATCAGATTTCGTACCGAAGACCGACAACTCTGCACATTTTTCCGAATTTCCTCAGACAAAAAATTCCGAATTCTGAGCAACCTTTCATACGATTTTCGTAACGAGTTCTGACGGAATTAGTATACGAAATTGGCAACTTGTGTAGACTGTAAAAATTTTCGAATAAAATGAAAAAGTCAAATCGTGTAGTTACAATATGTAATGAACTAAAAATACGGATAGAAAGTCGTATAATTTTAAAAAGTTTTTGAAAATTTTCTAAACGTTTGTATTTTTCATTATACCAGAGTTGTGTCACAAGCAAAGCTCTAAAAGAATTCATTCCTTAATTCTTTTTTTGAAAGAATTAACAATGCTTCTAACTAATTCCCTTTGATTTTATTCCTAGAATTAATTCTTAAAACTTTCGATGTAGATGAATTAATTCTTAAAGAATGTTAAATTCTGAATGAATTAATTACGTTTGCATTCAATATGTTACAAATTGAATTAAAATAAATTTTAACAAATTCCTATTGATTTCTAAATTCCCTCTGAATGATAAAAATTTTGTTTGAATTCAATCTTTTACAAATTGAATTAAAATTTTTTCAACCATTCAATTTGGAATAGATTGAATTAAAGTTTTGCTTTATAATTCAAAAACATTCTGTATATTAAAAATTGAATTAAACAATTATTCTTCCATTCAATTTTTAATAGAAGGAATTAAACATATAAGAATGATCATTCAATTGAATTCATTCCTATAAATAATGAATTCTCTTAGGAATTAATTCAATGGAATATTAAGCCAAGGAATTTAGCTTTAGAATTTAAATTCATTGAATGATTTTAAAGAATGATACATTCAAAAATTTAAAGCCGAATTAAAAATATAAGGGAATTAATTCCAAATTGAATTCATTCTTTCCAAGCTTTGGTCACAAGCAACAACAAAACAATACATTTTTGAATTGTCAAGAAAATAAATATTAATTCAAAAAATGTTATCATAAATTTGAAAAAAGAAACAAAACAATTAAAGAAAAACAATTATGTATGACCAATATGACTTGATAACACTTATAATTTTCAAGGTTGATTAGAACCGAAATGGTGTGTTAAAGTTAATAGAATTGTATAAAAAAGAAGAGTGTTTATATAATTCAAAAGACCCATTTTACCACAATTACCATGCAAGAGCAGAAGCTTTGGATAATCTAGCAAGAAATAAAGGTATGTGATGTAAAGTGTTCAAATATAAATCAATTTATATACATAATTGTTCAATTCACAGCCGATGTTGTAGTGTTGTATGTCAGCAGCTGCTACAATAGTCATAACAATGTTGGTATTTTCTATTCAAACTAAACAACTCCTACGACTGTTTTTCGAATGTTATACTTTTGTTGAGAAACTTTCGATTTTGTGTGTGAGAGAAAGAGATGGTTGATATTTCTTTCTCTTTTTCTCACACACAAAAATCAAATGTTTCCCGAAAAAAGTTTCCCAGTGTGAACCAGGTCTTATATGTTGAAATAATTCAAACGATTTTAGCTTTAAAAACGTTAAAGTGGTAACACTGAAATCACACAGCTGTTTACCAAAACAAAATTTTATTAAAAACAGTTTATTTATTAGTTTAAAATGTGGAATAAAAAAAATGAAAAAATTGAAAATTCAAAGAAATTAATTTGGTTTATTTCGCATGTTTAACTAATTATGTGTATTTGTGTGTTATGTGTATTTGTTTTGATTTTGCTGCAAAGATCTGTTCACAATTACTGTTACTACACTTTAGTAGGTACAATATACAACTTGATTGTGAATTGAACAAATATATGTATTACAATAAGCGAGGGATCATCTCAAGGTCTTACTGACTAGCATGCGTAAAGGGAAATCTAGCATCTCTCATGTAAGACTTAAAAGAGACATTTGTATATTGAAAAACTAATATATAAATTTGTCATTCCGTTTGTAATTTTTATAATATAATTTTCCGACCCTATAAGGCATGGTATAAATATATTAGAAGGTAGTTTCAATTGCCTTAATGTCAGTCTGATTAACCATCTGACAAGAAAGGCGATTTGAAGTTTATGTATAAAATAAAGCTACCATATTCATGAATATTAATCCCACATTTCATTTTAAATATTCAAATTTAAAATAAATAATAAATATTTTAATTCAAATAAAAAAAATTTTAACACAACAAAAAAATATTTTTATAAAAATGAGCTGTCTTTTTCCGAAATGCGAAAGCAAGAAACACCATTCAAGCGTTTCAAATATACATTTCTTTAAAATACCTACTATACCGTATATACGCAAAGAATGGCTAAAGGTACGTATGTTAGATTTTTGGTTGAAGTTTATTCGTAATATTTCCATTTGAAAGGTGTGCAATATCGAAGAAGACGATTTGCCAGGTGAACCTTTAGTATGTTCCCTACATTTTTCCAGGCAAGATTTAAAAAATAATGAGAAGAATGTTCGCGTCAATAGAAACGCTATTCCAATGTGCCCAAGGTAATTATTATTTTGTGTTTTTTAAACAAATGATTTTTATTTTAAAAGGTCTAACGGAAGGAACTAAGGTCCTTAATTAATCCTTAAAATTAAAAAAAGACATATACGATTTAGCCCAGACGAATATTAAACTGGGTCTTTATTAAATCTAAGATGATCTATCTATGTCCGTCCATCTGTCTGTCTGTTGAAAGCACGATATAGTCCGAACAGAAAGATCTAGGGTAAATATTCTCTATTGCTTGAATATTCTCTACTGATAAGATATGTTTTGTATTATAAATGAAAATATCGGTTGATGCCTTTACCTAGCCTCCATTACAAAAGGCCCCGGAATATGTTTATACCGTCATATCCGTTTTAAAATACCTACTTATATACTTAAAAATACCTCTTTATTTTATGGCATACGAATTTCGGCATAACCGAATATAACATTTATAATTGTATTATGTATTATGCGTTTGTGCTGATGTTTGTAACGTACCTTAAACTATAGCTATCGACTCATAATAACTTCCTTAGTCGACTAAGACATGTCCGTAGGTCTGTCTTCAGCGAAACCATTTTGTCCGTCTGTCCGGTTGGCTAGCTGTCCATGTCGCAATATTCAAGATATTTCGATCAAATTTGGACCAAATGTGTTTTTCGACACAGGACGAAGCCTATTGAAAATGGTTCAAATCGGTCCATTATTTCACCATGCCCCCATACAATAAAATAGTCAATGGTGTGTTTCTGCCTAAGGTCGAAGCCATCCACCAAATTTTATGTCTTCTTTCAGTAAATCAGTTGTTCGTCAGTAAATTTGGAACCAATGTATTATTATTGGAAATTAATCACATTTAATATTCGTAATTGGTGTAGGGTATGATATGGTCGGCCACACCCGACTGTACGTTATATGTTTAAATGCTGGACTGCTTCTACCAAATTAAATATTTTCAGTCAACTGAATGATAAAGACCAGTATGTTGAAGAATATTTGGAAGAGTATCTCGATGAAGTCAATCAATATGTGAATGGGTTGGTTAAGTATTCAAAATCGTTTACAAAAATATACATATATAAAATAAATTATAAATTTAGATGTGGGTTAGAAACTAGAAGTATTTCGAGTAAAATTGTAAGGAAATATTATACAAGTATAGGAACCCAAACTACGTAAGTTTATTTAAGTGCATAAGAACCTTAAATTATAAGTTCAATGCTTCATCTCCAATTATTTTAGTGATTCGTTTATAGAAAATCAACAAAAAACAAATGAACATCTGGTTAAGCTTAATGAAAAAAATAGCGTTATTAGAACATGAATTAAGTTCATTGAAAGCAAGTCAACTGCCCTTAATGGCACTCTACTCCAAAAGCGTGACCAATGATTTAAAAGTTCCGCGTTATAATTTAGATGACATTTCGTTTGCAACTTCCTTATATTCCGCTGGTCCTCGGAGTTATAAGTATTTACGCAAAAACGATTATCCTTTGCCATCGCCATCAACTCTCCGTAGATGGGCTTCAAAAATGTCTATAGAACCCGGAATACAAATTCAAACCTTATCGCACATGAAAACAAGTGAGTTGGCCCTTGAGGAGAAGTTATGTATACTCTCATTCGATGAAATGAAGTGTAGGGAAGAATGGGCCTATGATAGGAAAAATGACGTAATTATTGAACCTAAAAGGATGGTACAAGTGGCCATGGTGCGCGGAATTCGGGGTGGTTGGAAACAACCTGTTTTTTACGATTTTAATTGCAAAATGACGGAATCTATAGTTCTTCAAATAATTTCCGAACTTTTCAAGATAGGATTCACGGTAGCTGCAGCGGTCAGCGATCTAGGACCTGAAAATCAGCAGCTATGGAGGTCGATGGGTGTATCCTCACAAAAGCCATTTTTTAATCACCCCTCTGATAAAAGTAAACAATAATTTTTGTGTTTGCTGACGTACCTCACTTAGTGAAACTTCTGCGAAACCATTTTGTGGATAATGGCTTTAATTTCAATAACACAAATCTAACAAAGCACATCATTGAAGAATTGATGTCAATATGCCATTCTGATTTAAATATTATAACATCATTATCACCCGAAATGCTAAATGTAAAAGGAGCTGGTATGTATAAACTTAGAAAATCATCAAAATAGATTAATTTAAACTTCAATCTTTGGTTAACAGCACGACAAAAAGTGAAACTTGCTACCAAACTGTTTTCCCATACGGTAGCAACAGCATTGAAACGCTGCGTACAATTGGGTTTGTGTAGTAAGGCTGAAAACTTTATTCAGTGTTCAGATCTATTTCAAATCATAAATGATTGGTTTGACATATTTAATGTAAGAACCCCTTCAAAAGACTCTCGTGTACTTAGCAAAGCATATGGTTTAAGTCTCTGTGAGCAAGATAATTGTTTGAGCAAAATGAACGAGGTTATAAAAAATGTATTTCCACGCCGTGTAAACGGAAACCTCCATCCATTTCAACGTGGAATATTACAAAACAACCATGCTTTGCCTCTTTTACAAAAATATTTGTTAGAAAATTACGGGATGGATTATATATTGACCGCGAAACTAAACCAGGATTGCCTTGAAAACTTTTTTAGCGCAATCCGCGCAAAAGACGGATTGCATGATCATCCATCACCGTTGGAATTTAAATACAGATTTCGGTCGTATATTTTGGGTAAGAAAATTTAGTTATAAAATGTATCATTGAAATATCGCTTTTTAATTGAACAATTTATGTAGGTGGATACATTCGGCTTTGCCGAATTTTAAATACCCTCCACCTATATAAATAATTTTGTTAATTATGCTGGATATATTCAATACAATTTATTCATTGACTCCTTAAACTATGCTACAAAATAAAACATATGTACATCATAATTTGTTATGTGTGTAAAACATTTATGGAAATTGAGAATTACTTATAATATTAGTTTGGAACATTGACACCTTATTTTTCCTCCATACAAACGGGACCACCCTAATGTACATTTTTAAAATTACAGGGAGAGATGAAAATATTTTGTGTGCAGATGCAAACGTTGAAGACACGCAAGATCATGTAATAAAATTTGCTAATATTGACAGTGATTTCACGTTAAGCCAAAACATATTTGGTGCAATTAATGAAATCCCAATAGACAAAGATGAAGAAAAAGAGGCAAATATTTTAATAGATTTGAAATTATAATAGATATAAACAAAATATATTTCTTTATAGATTGTAGAACTTCAAGATACAGAACTACTTATGGGGGATATAGACCAGCTAAATGACATAGAGGCTGATGGATTAGAAAATTTTGGGGGTTATATAATTTCAAAAATGGGGTTGAAAGAATTCGGATTTGTCACAGGTGAAAAATTAGATGAAAATTATACTTATGTAAATGTACTTTCGGAGGGGGGATTATATAAACCAAATTCATTCTTTATGAACGAAATAGAAAAACTGAACTCAACATTCGTTACTTTTAATGGAAATCAGTTAAACACTAAATTAAATTATATGCACACTTTGCTAAATATTAATAACTCTAAATTAGATGTAAAGATTGTAAAAAGATTTTTCTTAGGCAGAACATTTTTCCGAATTCGGCATTTAAATCGTTATTTAAAACAAAATAAATTTATAAATGTAACCAAAAAAATGAAAAAAGTTATAACATAATTAACAACATTTTTTTTACTTAATTGATTACAATTATTGAGATAAAGTTAAGTAAGTAAAACATAATAAAAATCATTATTAATTCCACTAAAGCTTAATTACATTTTGATTTAAAATGAACGCATTGCAAATAAGATTCAAATTCAACAGCCACTTATATATATCGTTGTACATCATTTATGAATTACACATATGTGTTTAAAAATTTCTCAATGTATTTTACACTTTTTCTTAATATGGCAACGCTCTTTTGAATATTTACACAAATAATAAACTTCAAACATCTCCTTTCTTGTCAACAAATTCATATTGAAACAACCTTCTATATTTTTAAATCATTCTATAAGGTATATATATTTTGGATCCTTTTAGATAGCGGAGTCGATTAAGCCATGTCTGTCTGTTGAAATCAGTTTTTAGAGGACCCCAGATATCGGCGAGATCCGAAACTTCAATAATTCAGTTAGACATGCTTTGAAAATCAGCAAAATCGGTCTATAAATAACGGAGATATAAGCAAAAATCCTAGACAACCTCTGAAAATTTCATCAGAAAAGACATATTTTTTTCATGCTTTGTTAAAAAAGCAATAACACTGTGAATTGGAAAAATATGTACATGTGCGTGTGTAGATGTATTTGGTTTTATTCAGCTGTGTATTTTGTTTTGTATGTTTGGATGCTGTTGGCTTCATTGAGTTATGTATTTTGTTTTCTTTTAGTGAATTCTATTTGTATATTTCGATGTTGGTTGGTTTTATTGCGTTGTTTATTTTGTTTTTCTGCGTTTTTCGTTATGTATGTTTAGATGTCTGTGTATAAAAGTTCAATGGGTGAAATTCAAAATATTGGTTTTATCTGTTAAAATTATCCTTTTTGTGTGATGGTTTTTAAATGGTTGAGTCAAGGATTAGGTTATAATGATCCCTATTCTGCATTTCAATTCGAATCGAAATTTCCTCCGTTTGGTAACTTTGCCTCATAAGCAACAGCTTACAAAAACGTATGTACGATCGTAACACGGAGTACACTTGACAGACGGTAGTCGTGCCCTTGACAGACGGAAGTTAAAAATTTAGCTTTCCTTTCAGTTCCTTTAACCATGAAATCATTGTGGTCAAACGGAAAATATCGTCCGACACAAAAACATAAGGGTCCTGAAACATACAGTGACTCAAATGGAAAATCGGAAAATCAATTTAAAAAAAAAATATTAAAGTATGATTTTTTAATATTTTAACTATTTGTATGTTTTTTTCAGAATATTAGAAGATTATATGATACCAATTTGCAAAAAAATATTTTGCAATTAAAAAAATATACATTGATAAACAAAAACTTTTAAACTTTAAAGCCAAACGCAAAATCGGACAAGCAAAGTAGGTATAGATTTTTTTGTAATTTTGTAATAAAAACGTGAAAAAAAACTATTCAGTTATCTTACTTAAGTGTAATTTATTGTGTATTTACCGAAAAAACATAAAAATGGCTCCACAGGCATGCAAACAACGTTCGAAATGAGACATGTTATTATGCGAATGTATGGAGAAGGAAAAGCTGTAAGAAATATTGCAGAAATCGTGGGTAGAAGTCTTTCAACCGTTCATGATATTATTAAAAGATATAGAAAAGAATATAGAGTGGAGAACAAAAGCAAAGAAGGTCAGCGAAAGATATTTAGTGATCATGATGAAAGGCGTATTTTAATCGAAGTCAAGAAAAATCCATTAAAATCTGCTGTTGAGCTACAAAAGTTTGTAGAAACCAATATAGGCAAGTCAGTGTGTTGAAACTGTTAGAAATGTGTTAAGAAGGCACGATTTTCATGGTCGAGTTTAGAGGAAAAAACTATGTATAAGCCTAAAAAATAAAATAATGCGTTTAAAGTTTGCCAAAGAGTATATTATTAAAACAAAGGATTTTTGGAATACGGTAAAAAAATATTCTTAGAGCGACAATTTCTTGGAAAAAAATTATGTAAATACTCCTTACAGGTTCATTATACAGATGAAAGCAAATTCAATTTACATGGATCAGATGACCTAAATGTCATTGAACATTTATGGGATGAATTGGCGCGAAGAGTTCACAAAAACACCTTTAATAATATAAATCAATTGAAAACCGAGTGGAATACAATACCTCCCGAAGTGTGTGCAAATTTGGTTAATTCTATGCAAAAAAGATTATAAAAAGTTATAGAATCTAAAGGCAATGTTACTAAGTACTGAATAGTTAATTATTTATCTACTTCTCAATGCTAATATAAAGAATATGTTATTTTGTCCGATTTTATGCTTGAGTCAACAAAACTAGGTTAATTTATTTTTTGCCAACTTTTCATTTAAAAATATTTTTTTGTTATTTTTTCTGTTTATTATCTAAATACTACCTGAATTAATATAAATAAAAGTTTTTTTTTTATAAAAATCAGTGGTTGCTTTAATGTAAAACATTTAGGCTTGTCCTTGTCTTACCCCATTTAAAAATCTTTTTGCAAATTTAGACCGTTTACACCTATTCTTCTTGACATTTAGGAAGATTTCATATTTTCTACTATTTCTCGAATAAGTGTGTGATATGACAAACTAGAAGGAAAAATAGGATATTTATTAAAATTTTATTTATAATAAAATATTAGATATTTAAATATAACATTACCTTTTATTTTAGATTAACTTTTAATTCATGTTCTTCAATTTATAAAAATTTTGTAAACATTTAATTTTTTTTATTTGTTTTCTTTTTCACTTTTTTTCTTGTGTAGCGTCGTATTTTTTAATATTATTTAGGGAAATATATAGTTGCATTACTAAAAACTATTAAATTTTGAGTAGATTTTGATAAAATCTAGTTACGAAGTAGATTTCATTTTGTGTGGGAAATCTAGTTAAAATCAACTAGATTTTTCTCGAAATCTCATAAGTACTAGATTTTGTGTATGTGTAAATGGGGTTTTACTAGTAAGATCTTTCTGAAGCCTTCGGTCTAAAGGATATATGCTTGCCATCAAAATTGCTTTATATAGATATGTACGCTTTTTAATAAAAAATATTTCACCAATAGCTCCAAGACACATCGCAAAATTCCATTTTCTATGAAAATCTTCGGCTACACGTTTCCATTCGTTAGCAGTTTTACATTCCTAGGAGTAGTATTGTCAATAAATATATGCCTGGTATAAAATTAAACGAACCATTAAAATATTCTTCCCTCAGTGCCATAGTAATATCATTTAAAGTTTCGGGAACCAACTTTTATATTAGAGCTAAAAATACACGGAATGCTTAATATCTTAAAGTTATCAAAAATCTATAATCAAAAAGGCAACGGCTATACATTTGTTTCATTTTTTTATAAATACACTCTTACCGCGCGTAGCAGATACTGACAATTTTAGTTAGTATCTGCTACAGCGCGGTAAACTGCCACATCTTTTTCGTATTTTATTTCAAAAGTAATAGTGTAGAAACAAAATATATTTTCTATTCGATTTTTTCATAATCATATCAGTTTACATTTTGTTTATAAAATAGAAAAATTGAAAATTTTATGTTAAGAACGTTAACAGACCGAACGTTTAAGCTACGTTCACAATGCTGGAGTATTCCACCACAGGGTATACAGAGACGACACGGCAAAAAAGTATATTTGTCCCTTTCGCACGAAACCATTTTAACTGTTTTGTTTTGATCTTATTTTTTAGCGCGTTTTTATGATTTTCTTTTGGTTTTATTCTTTAGCACGTTTATTGATTTTTTTTTAATTTTCTGGTTTTCTTATTGGAGGTAAGTAAATTTTTTATAAATTATTTTATAAAATATTAAAATTTATTTTTTTTTCCTGTTGGAGGAAGACGAAAATTAACAAAATAAGTCACCATGAGTATACAATTTAACATTTTTAAAAGGAATTTATTAATTTTATTTCATTACAGGAGCACAAGAAGATGTATCAAAGGTTGCCCCCCAGGCGAGCAGCTCCATAGCTACCCTGCCGATGGTAAAAGGTGAGTTGAAAATTGATATATTAATTGATTGTGTAGTGTAGACAAGAACAGTGGAAATTATTTGACTGAAATATCCACCGTCCGTATCCACAAAGGAAACTTTTGAGTACGTATGACGATATTGTTAGTCAAATGACTGCCAATGTTCTTGTATGGTGGCTGTATGTAGTTTTATCATTAATTTCTTTGTATCTAGCACAACATTTTTACTCTGCATATAAAGCATTTAATTTTACGGGCTGCCTTTCTAATGCTTTCCATATATTTTTTTCTTGGACTCCATTTTGACCAAAACGAAACGAAATGAAAATATATAAACGGAGACCTTTTGGTTCCTTTTTTGTCATTCAACTGGAACTGTTTCGATTTTCTAAGTTATTGAACATCTAAAATATACAAAATTCTGATTGACTAACTGACTGACAGTCATTGCACAGCCTAAACGGATGAAGCTAAAGAGCTGAAATTTGGACAGGAGGTTGGTCTCCCACTAAATAGATCCAATAAGACGGATTTTTTTAAATTCGTTTAGGCGGAGAAAACGGGTAAATTCGGTAACCTCATATCTACTAATAACCTCATATCTACTAAACTAGAAAAGATGCAAAAACAGTTTAAATATTATTGTCGTTCATTTAAAAAATAAGTGGACTAGTGCCTGGTACCTTTCCTTTAGGGGATAAACTGGTACTTTTGGTACTTTTTTGCACCCCATTAATATAAAATTAAACATGTAGAGCCCGGATTATTTAAAACCTATAAAAGAGGACTTTTTGGTACTTTTTCATTCTTGAAAATGCACTTTTTGAATAGTTCGTTCTTCAAAAGGTATTTTGTGAATTTTCTAAAATATTGAACCAAGAAGCATGACAGCATGTAAAGCCTGGATTAAGTGAGAACCTATAAAAGGGGGCTTTTTGGTACTTTTTCTTCAAAAGGTACGTTTTGAATTTTCTTCAATATTAAATCTGGAAACATGTAATTAAGTATGTGAAGCCTGGATTAAGTGAGAATCTTAAGGACTTTTTCGTTCTTCAAAAGTAAATGTAGTAAATGAGAATCTATTAAAGAGAACTTTTTGGCACGTAGGGCCAGGAGTTAGGGAGTATAAAAGAGTACATTCTGGTACTTTTTCGTTCTTCAAAAGGCATTTTTGTGTTTTTTTTATAGTATTGATCCTAGAACATGTAATTTAGAGTTTATGAGAATTTATAACGAAAAATTCGTTATTCAATTGGTACTTTTTGAGTTTTCTATGAACCTTGAATGAATGAATATTTAAATTGAAGTATTTTCTGGCACTTTTTCATTTTATAACTAAATATTGAACTTAGTTATATAAAATCAGGCATTCTGATGAAATGAAAGGAAATAATGGCAACTCTTTGGTACTTTTTCGTTCTTCAACTGATACTTTTTGATTTTGTTGCAACATTGAACCTAGAAACATAAAATCGGATATATAGGATCCAGGTGGAATGAAAATTTATAATAATAAACTTTCACTATTTCCATATTTCATTATTTTTCCTAATTGAAACGTTTTATATGTATATAAATTATTATAAAATTAAAAAAATAAAACTTTATTTTTCATTTTTTAAATATTTTTTATAAACACAAATACAAAAGTATACGATGAAAAAGATACACTAGTTTATAACATATTTGAGAATGGTTACTTAGGGTAGTAGGCAATAAATCGATATATGTATCACACTTGAGCAAAAATCTTACAAACTAGTGTTGTTATACACAAATACATGCAGTTTTCACTAATATTAATACCAAGTATTAATATTAATAATATCGTTTTCAATGGCTTCAATTGCTAGGATTAAAATCATCTTTAAAATTCAGCATTGTCTGTAGCCGTCATTTTTCTAAGGAAAACTTGGATGAAAATCGGGTCCACAAGTTTTCTTACCCTAACAATGAATGTGTTGGTCCAAATGTAAGTAAACCACATTCCTCATCGGAAGTTTGTGGCTCGGACGTAACAGATATCGACGATATACACGTACTAATATATAAAAACTTAGAAAAGCAGGACAATTTAGAAAATAACAGTTTTCAAGATGACGTAGACATTGTCTTGGAAGAGTTATACAATATAGACTTACTAGAAGATATAGACTTAGAGAAGAATGACAATTTAGAAAATAACTGCTTCCAAGACGACATAGAACACATCGACTAAGAAAAGCTATATAACGTAGACGTACCAGAAGATATATACTTAGAAAATCCAGACGATTTACAGGACGATTAAGGAGAGGTATTCGAGAACATAATAGATGTCGATCAGGTAAGGGAAGAGCCTTAGTAGCAGAAGACTCTGTAATGGACTCGCGGGACAATGTTTTAGATGATAAAGGAGACGGACAAATGAGAGAACAAAAAAGACCTTCAAACATGAATTATAGAGTCAAATCTTTGAAGAGTGCAGTTAACCTTTTTCGAACTTTGTATTTAGCAGAAAGGAGACTTAAGAATAAGTTAAAGACTGTCAATGCTATGATGACAGTAGAATTAAATAAGTGTAAGGAAAACATAAAAACGTTAGAAGATGCTTTAAATGTAAAAAAGTGATTACAACGTTAGTTTGTCTAAATAATGGTTTGAAAAACCATGAGAGATTTCCGAAGACACGTCGATATGTTAGGTGTTTTGTTTTTATCGCCTGTAACTTATCGATATTTGGCTCCAATGCTTGATTGGCCTCAAATAAGAACCTTACAAAGGTTTGTAGAATGTTGGCCAAAAACACCAGAAAATTTAGAGGGAAGTTTTGAGGCATTAAAAGTTCGCTCTCAAAATTTTACAAACGAGCAAAAGTTTGTATCAGTATACTGTGACGAGATATCATTGAAAAGCTTTCTTGATTATGATATCAACAAAGATTTTATAATTGGCCTTCAGGATTTCGGCGATGAGAATCGATCGAATATTTTAGCAACAAGTGCAGTGGTAATAATGACAAGCGGAACAGTTGGTGATAGTTGGTCGCCAGCAGTTTCATACTCTTTTGTTTATAATAGTTTTCAGGGTTCTGTATTAAAAATATATACATATATATGTATATGGGGCAATTTCAAAATTGCAAGCAATAGGCTTACATCCTTGCCATTTCCTTTGCGACCAAGCATCCAATTTTCAAAATTTTAAAAAGGTAACACTCAAACTCCATATTTTGTAGAAAATGATAGTAGAATATTTTTTATGTATGATAGCCTCCATCTTGTTGAATGTCCGAAACAGCATTTATTTTAATAATAAATGCGTATCATGGAATGATGTTGTTCATTTCTACAATGTTGATTCGTCAAATAAACTTCGATGTGCGTCAAAGCTAAGTAAGGAACACATCAATCCAAATAATTTTCAACGCATGCGCGTTAACCTAGCTATTCAATTCTTAAGTAATACTGTTTCTACCGGAATGTGCACTCTACATAATTCAGAGAATATAGATTCTTCTTAAGCAGAAACCTTTTTGAATACGGCAGAATTTTTAAAATTTTTTAATGATTTATTTGACAAATTCAACATTTGTGCCGATAATAATGTTTTCGACTTTTCTGATGAAAAATTAGAATTTTTGAGAGAAGCTTCAAAACTTTTAAAAACTATTAAAATATATGATGAGAAGAAATCAGATATGACAGGTATATTTAAATTTATTGATGGGTGCAAGTTGATATTTCGTCAATAAAATCTCTTTGGCAATATCTTGAAAAAGAAGGTTTTCAGTGCATTAAAACACGTAGGTTAACACAGGATCACCTTGAACATTTTTTTGGCCAAATCCGCAAGGGATGGGAAATTCAGTTTCGATTACGTCCCGAAGTTTTTCTAGTTCCTTCCAAAAAAAGCTGGGGACTCCATTATGTTAACAATGTTGTCAACGGAAATTGCGAAAATGTTTCGCCCAACGATTCCACAATTGATTTTTCTATAGTGGATGAAACGTTTGTAATAGACAACGGTAAACTTTGGGAAGAATTTCATTAGTAAAGTTTCCTTAAAACTGCTTTTGTGTACGTTTCTGGGTATTTTTACCTTAAAATCTACAAAATGCATAAATGTAGTCTTCCTTTGCCTTATTTTAATGGTAATCCCATTTCAGATGAATTTTTATTCACTTGTGAAAAGCAATTTACCAAATGCAATTTAGTTCAACTCCCAGGATTTAAAATAAGGTTTTCTAGTATATATTTATTTTATCTTCTCTTAATTTATATTCTCCTTGCGAGAATTGGGTCTGATCATGATCGACAATTCATTTTTTTTAATGTTTCAAAATGCTACCCAAATGCATGTATCTACAAATTCATTTAAAAGTATAAGGCCATTCCAATCATCACTAGATCATGATCCTAGTTTTAAACAAAAAATTTTGCTTAAAATTCATCTAAACATTGAAAAAATTTTGATCTCAAAAATATTTTTCGATAAATGAATAAGTTTTTGTTAATTAAATTACAGCACACTTGATTTTTTTATATTTTAATTTTCTGTTCTCATATACAATGTTAATCACATTAAGATGTAATGCAAAAAAAATATTAAAAACTTAAACTTCATACCCAGATTTATACAAGTAAATCCAATTATAAGTAACACAAAGTAAAGCACACAACATTGGTTACAATTCCGAGTACTCTGAAAATTTTCTGTGGGGACATTTAAAAAAAAGCAATTTTATTGAAAATGCATATGGGGCATTTCACGTCAAGTGAACTTTTGAAAGCGATGTCTTCCGATCGAAATTTGCACCATAGTTAGTTCTATTGGATAGTAATTCAGACAAAATTTTTCAACAAGATCGCTCATGAACTTTCTAAGTTAGAGGCGATCAAAATTTGACATTTTGGCCATGCAGGTGTTTTTTCTCATCCATGTAACTTATTACCTATTGTTCTTAGCAAAATGTGTCCCAAATAGTTTAGATAGCTATTTATACAATCTTTCGAAAAAAATAAACAAATTTAATAAAATATTTTTGATTTTTTTTTTTTAAATCAAAAACATTTTTGACTTTTTTTTCAAAATGGGCCCTTTTTATTTTTTTTAAGAAAGAAATATTTTGTAATTCGAGATTTAAAATTTTTGAATTTTTTTGCAAAATCAAAAACTTTGTTAACTTTTTTTTAAAATGGACCCATTTTTTATTTTTTTTCAGAAGAAAGATTATGTGTTTTCCTTTAACACCCTTTTTGTCACTTAGTGGGATATCTATAAAAATGTTTTGTAACTCAAGACATACAATTTTTCCTTTTTTCTAAAAAATCAAAAACCTTTTTGACTTTTTTTCCAAAATGAACTCTTTTTTTATTAATTTTTTTCTCAAAAGAAAGCTTAGGTCTTTTCCTTTAAAACCTTTTTGGTCGCTTAGTGGGATATCTATCAAAATAAATGTTTTGTAACTCACACCCTTTTTGTCGCTTAGTGGGATACGAGTGGGATATCTATAAAAAATGTTTTGTAACTCAAGACATACAATTTTTTACTTTGTTTTGAAAAATCAAAAACCTTTTTGACTTTTTTTTCGCTTAGTGGGATGCGAGCGGGATATCTATCAAAATAAATGTTTTCTAACTCAAGACAAAGGTTTTTAAATTTGCACTACTTTAATTTTTTTCATATTTGTGTGTAAACCTAAATAGCTAAATCAAAACTATTTGGGACACATTTTGCTAAGAACAATAGGTAATAAGTTACATGGATGAGAAAAAACACCTGCATGGCCAAAATGTCAAATTTTGACCGCCTCTTACTTAGAAAGTTCACGAGCGATCTTGTTGAAAAATTGTGTCTGAATTACTATCCAATAGAACTAACTATCGTGCAAATTTCATGGCGATCGGAAGACATCGATTTCACAAGTTGGTTCACTTGACGTGAAATGCCCCATATTTATACTTTATTTAACTATGAATTATTTTGCTTCTTTTCTAGTTTCTTTATATAATTTCATGAAGATTGAATTGTAAATACATTTTCAAAAAATATTAATTTTATTGAAAATGCATATTTATACTCTATTTAACTATTGTTCAATTCACAATCAAGTTGTATATTGTATCTACTAAAGTGTAGTAACAGTGATTGCGAACAGATTTTTTTTAGCAAGTCATAAGTTTCTGTTCACAATAAAAAAACAATCAAATCCAACAATGTCAAAAGTAAAAAAAAAACAAAGAATATTAAACTAATTAAGCGAGCAAAATAAACGAAATTAATTTCTTTTTATTTAAAATTCTATTATTTTCATTATTCCAAATTTTAAACTAACAAATAAACAGTTATTAATAAAATTTTATTTTTGTTTTGGTAAACAGCTGTTTATTTGTAATTTCTGTGTTACCAATTTATCGTTGATGCAACCTAATTTCCCAAACGGTCAGATTTTGTAAAATGCTTCGTAAAATGAGATTCGCATGAAGTACCAAATTGTTAAAACTATCATCTAAACAATCTCAATTGCAATACCCAGTCCTCTTATTCAGATATAAACAGGATCTTCTCCTAACAGCTTGTGACATTGCAGCTCTGATGATGTGGTTAAAATTTTGACAGTAAGTATACATGTTTGTTATTTCAGAACACTTATGTAAATTTATTTTGAACAGCACTTAATATGATTACTATAAAACCGACATGTTCTTAAATCTTTAACATCAGAATACAATTCAACAATCATCACAAACGTTTGCTTGTTAAACATATAAACAATTACTTTTAACAATTACTTTGTGTAATTAAAAATGGATTGAAGATGAAAGTAAGCAGTAATCTGTATAATATTTAATAAATACAACTATTCTTTTGTTTCAATTGACTTATAGTTAATTTTTATTATTTTTCTTTTTAAATTTTATTTCAATAAATGTATATAGGCATTTCCACCGAAAAGTCCACCATGGCTCAAAAGCTAAAAGTCATCAAAAATAAAATTTCAACTTCTATTATTACAGAAAAAGATTCAAATTTTATTATATTAAAAACCCTTAAGCTTTCTTCTTAACCACTATAATGAGAAATCGGAATTAAAAGTTACAACCTTTAGCAGCATTTGCTTTTAATAGTTTTTATTATTTTAAAGGCTAATATTTAAATGGACTTTTATCGGAACACATTTGTTAAAATAATAGTTATCTTAAAATATGCAAATATAAAAAGATAAAGATCCTTAAAAGGCAAATTTTCGGTTTTCTTTCATAGACTTAAAAATGTCACGTTCGTCACGTTGAAACAGGATTTATCCCGACAACTTTTTTGTTGGCATTTAGAAGTATTCAAAGCTTTGAATCAAAATCAAGTTTAGTATATAGAACTCAATTTAAAAGAAAAAAATCTAAGCGGGATTATTTTTTAATGAATTTCAAAGTCTGTCACGTCACATTACATAAATTTTCTTAAGTCCAACCTACGAATTGTGAAATATTGTTATTTAAAAAGATGTGATATATAATGCAATTTATTCAATTAGGTAACTATCACCTATTTTTTTAGTTGATAAATGAAAGAAAAAGCACAGAAATTCAACAAATGATATTTTTAAGAAATGTATGGAAATAAAGTGATTTTCGGATATCGGCTTTATATGGGCGTTATGACCGATTATTGTATTATCATCAGAAGGGTCAGTAGTTGTACATTTGGAAGTTTTTTGTGTGTTTGTATTATCAGGATGGCGAAATTTTAGTTATATATCCAAGTTTATGGGTATATCAAATGTGGGCTTTGTATGGAAGCTATGCCTAATCATGGACCAATTTTTAAAAAAATTAGGATGAACGATTTTTGTGTATGTCAAATTATTTGTGTTGAATTTTATGATGATATTTTTAAAAGTTGTATGTTAATTAATGTTAATTTTTATATTATTCTTATACGGGAGCTATTTTCAACTGAAATGTTATTAAATAGTCGAAATATTTATCCGATTCCAAAAAATGTCAACAATGTCCGTCAAAAATAAATCTATGGATTAATTAATTTTCAATAATATTGCAAATTTCATCATTGGAAACTACATATATCTTATATATATATATATTATATATATATAATATATATATATATATTATATATATATATTATATATATATATATATATAATATATATATATATAATATATATAATATAATATATAATATATATATATATATATTATATATATATATATATATATATATATATATATATAATATATATATAATATATATATATATATATATATATATATATATATATATATAATATATATATATATATATATATATATATATATATATATATAATATATATATATATATATATATATATATATAATATATATATATATATATATATTTATATATATATATATTATATAATATATATATATATATATATATATATATATATATATATATATATATAATATATATATATATTATATATATATATCTTAGGGCCATTAAGGTCTTTCAATTTCATCTTCCGACCGGTTATAGAGCTATTGAAGCCCCTATTCTAAAATACAAGAATTTTTAAAAAATATATATGTAAATATATATATTTTTCATCTCTTTAAAACGTACGACCGTCACGTTTGTCACAACATATTGAAAACAAAACTTAGTTTGTGTTAAAGAAATTTAAATATTTTATATACAACATATTTATATATTAATATATAACTTTTATTATTCACAAAAATTCCCTTAAGAAAATAATTTCCTAAATCTTATTTATTAAAATATTTATAATTATTTTTTTATATTTATACAAATTCCATATAAACAAAAAGCTGTGCTTTTGTTTTTGCATAGAAAAGAAAACATTTTTCTCAATAATTTTTATATTGTGTTCATTTTTTTAATTGTAAATGTCAATCGTTCTCATAAACATCTACATATTAAACTTAATATATTAAACAAATAATCATAGTTTAGTCTTTAGTCTAGCCTATAGTCTAATCTATATTCTAGTCTATAGTCTTGTATAAAGTCTAGTCTACAGTCTAGTCAATAGTCTAGCCTATAGTCTAGTCTATAGTATAGTCTATAGTCTTTTCTAGCCTATAGTCTTTTCTAGTCTATAGTCTAGTCAAGTCTATACTCTTTTCTAGTCTATAGTCTAGTCTAGTCTATAGTCTAGTCTATAGTTTAGTATATGGTCTAGTCTATTTCATAGTCTATAGTCTGTTCTATAGACTAGTCTATGGGCTAGTCTATAGTCTAGTCAATAGTCAAGTCTATAGTCTAGTTTATAGTCTAGTCTATAGTCTATTCAATAGTCCAGTCTAAGGTCTAGTATATAGTCTAGTTCTTGTTAATAATAGTGTAGTCAAGAGTATACCTACCGTATAGGCAATAATCTAGTCTATACTCTAACGTATAAGTCTTGTCTATAGTCTTGTCTATAGTATATTTTATAGATCGTTTTCTTCCTTATGGATCCGCGTTTTAAGTAATCCCATTTATCAATATCGAGTTTTGAACGTTTATTCTTCCACAGGAAGGAACTATCGGCCATAGTGGAGCTGTTAAAACAATAACAACACATTATAAGGAGAAGTCGTTCTTCGTTATCCTATTTGTCCACTCAGAATACATACAATTTCATTCATTATATTAGGCTTCCCGCCTTCCTCTCGTTATGATCTCCTCTTTGTTGTTCTATCCACAGATTGCCTATTCCATGTGTGCCTTTATTCAGCTCTCGTTGCATCAAATAGTTAGTTCTTGTCAGAGTGTGTTGCCGTTTTGTTGAAACACGATAACAAAAACATAATATGTTCATATGTTTGTAAAACAAACACGCATTTATAAATAATTAAAACTTTTTAAAATAAAACATTTTAAAATTTTGCGCAAAATTAATTTTCATTTTCTTTTGTTTTCTTGTTTTGTTTACAAAATAACATTAAAAGGCGTTGTTTATTTTAACGCACTATCTGTATTAAACCGAAAATTTGTTTTCTCTTTCTATCGAAACCATTTCAAAAATACTGATTTTAGTGTTTTAGTGAACTGTCAAATTTGACATCTTTGTATACTTTGTGACTTCACTCTGCACTCCGGAAAGAAAATGTCAACTGTTCTAAATACAGGGTGGAAAATGTTCAAAATAAACTGTCAAATTTATATAATTGTAAATAAAGAAAGTAAAATTAATTATTTATTTTAATACAATTCTAATATATATTCAATAAATTTTACAAAAATTCTAATAACAATTGCTTTATGGTACTTCCATTGGTCAATAGTTTATAATATATCCAAAAAAGGGTAAATTTTAAGATTCCAATCACCTCCAGAAAAAAATATTAAACATTTTCTGCGAGAATCTCCTACGATATTGGGAAATCTTATTTTCGTGGGAGATTTCTAATTCGAGGTTGCTTAAAGAATCCACTGCTCATTTTCTCCCAAGTATTTTTTGACATTTCCCAGTTTTAAATTAAACCCAATGTTTAAAAATTTCCCATTTCGTCCTGGAAACACCTATGCTACTTCATGAACAGCTTGCTGTAAACAAAGCCTAACCTGTTCAGCAATATTCCTTTGCAACCTATCATTCGAAAATAGTGTTCAACTTGTCCTCTGTAAGTATCTAAGTCCCTTCGGCTCAAATAAACGCCTTTCCTGCAAAATAGGCATCATCCATCATTATAAAAATGTGATTCTTTTAAAAAATGTCTATTTTTGACAAAATGCTTTAACATTTTTATGTTAACTCCACAGTGAAAATAATCTACACCCTGGAGTAGAAATTATTTGACTATGGAATGAATTAAAACGAGATAGTCAAATTTGAAATTGTATTGGTATGAAAAAGAAAGAAATACAATTTGCTGGAGTGTGGAGTGGAACGTAGCTTTAAGTTGTAGAATAAGGGTATTAAAATAAAAGCCAGGGACGAGGTCTCATCGAAACCCGTTATAGTCCTTAGTGCAGTATTTTGACAGCTTTGATGGTTTTTTTTACTGGATATCACTAAGCGAAGATAAGCCATTGCTGGCGCATATATAGAATTTTAGGGTCATGAAAAAATCGTATTCCAGTGTTTTTGCAGAAATGTTTAATATTTTGACAATCTCTTTAAATACAGCTCATTTCTTTCTTTTTATATTCCAATTTTATATTTTTTAATAATATTATTTGAAAAATAATTATTTTATTTTATATTTTAATTTAACGTCATACAAAAATGTAAACAAACATCTCGGATTGCTTAAATAAATTTGGTAGATATGATTTTAGAAAATAAAATAATATAAATCGCTCAAACGTCAGAAGTTTAATACCAGGATCGGCAAACATATACTACTACCTTTTGCACTTGAATAAGTGAAAGAGCGAAAAAACAAATAATGAGAAATCATTGTACTCTCATCTCCATAAAAATGCATGTATGGAAAACTGAAATTTAGAAATAATAATAATGTAACACAAAACAAATATTTTTTTAGTTTAAAAAGTAGCAAATATGATTGCCTTGTTTTGCATATATTTATTTTAAATATTAAAATATATGTATATAAAAACACAAATTTGAGCTTTGAACTACATTTTTAATTTAATATATACAGATTAAAGGTAAAGATTAAACAAAATTATATTAAATTTTCGTAAATTATTATAATTTGCAAATTATGTTCAAAACATTAAGTTGTAGAATAAGAGTATTAAAATAAATGCCAGGGACGAGGTCTCATCGAAACCCGTTATAGTCCTTAATGAAGTATTTTGACAGCTTTGAATGTTTTTTACTAGATATCACTAAGCGAAGATAACCACACTGGGGCATCAAAATTAATTTATCTACAAACCAAGTTATCCGTCTCTATGCGACAATGGTTTTTGATCTATCTAATACATTCTGCTTAACAATGCCTTTATAGAACCTGACTATTTGTTTAGATCGTGATATCACTATTAAATATTGGTCTTATGAACATACAGTGTCTCTCATAAGTATTCGTATTCAGCTATAGTATGAAAAGAAACATATTTTGTATGTAAAATTAATAAATTTATTTGTTAAATTGTCTAGACAGTCCTTAGCTTTGATATCACGCTTTTTAAAACTTTAAAAATTCACATTTACTTAAATTAATTCAACTTTTTAAAAAAGTCTATAAAATTACTTCACAAAAGTATTCGAATTTTTCCTGTATTTCATGTTTGACCATATTTTACGAAACATTAAAATTAGAATCGAATGGTCCTTTTGCTTAAAATTGTTTTAAGCGGTTAATATCAACCGAAAGGATATATTTTTGGCCCACAATTTGTACCATCTTTTTTGATATAATATCATTAAAATTACGATTTTTGACCATATTTTCTCTTTTTCCAGAGATAAAACTAAAATTTAATATTGGGATTTAATATATTGCTTCAGGCATTTAAAAATAAAAATTTTTGTTATAAGGATTTGTTTTTAAACATTTTGGTATCGTTCTTCTGTTTCTAATTAAATTATCTGGATCTTAAGACCCTTTTCGTACCACTAGGATTGATATTTTCCGACAAAGTTGGCTAGTAGATATTATTGTAGATAAAAGCACCAATATATTTTAAATTTTTAAGACATCGTAGCGGTATACAACTCCAAAACATGCCTTAACAAAACGTCATCCTATACAGTATATTTTAGTTTTTACTACTCATAACATTCATGATTATGTTGCACATTACAACAAAAGTGTATGTTAAAAATTTTGATCATAGTAGATAATATTTAAACAGATATCAATATTTTTGAGTTAGACTATAATGATATGGTGACAATCAGTCTAGAGGAAATTGGTTATAAAAAAAATGATTTCACTATATTGAATGTCATTTCTTCAAGGCATGCTTTGGAGTTGTACACTTCCACAATATATTAAAAACTTAAAACGTATAAGAGCTGATATTCAAAACAATATATAGAAGACAAGTTTCCCCGAAAAATTTGGACCCTACTATTATAAATTTGAGTTCCAATAAATTGAATTAGCGATAGAAGAATGATTCCAATAATATATCTTGGAACGTTCAAATACAGATTGTTGTAACAATAAATATTATTTTTAGATACCCCAAGGGGTATATTAAATCCCAATAACAAATTTTGGTTTTATCTCTGGGAAAAAAGAGAAAAAAATACAAATATTGTCAAAAATCGTCATTTTAATGATATTACATGAAAAGATGGTACAAATGCCCCAAAATTGTGGACCAAATGGTGAAAAAATATATCCATTCGGTTGATAGTTACCCCTTAAAACAATTTTTAGCAAAAAAAAAACATTCGATTCTAATTTTGTGTTTCGTATAATATAGTTAAATATGAAATACAAAAAAAATCGTGTACTTTTGTGAGGTAATTTTATGGACTTTTTTTAATAAAGCTAAATTAATTTAAGTAAATGTGAATTTTTAAATTTTTAAAAAGCGTGATATCAAAGCTAAGGACTGTCCAGACAATTTAATAAATTTGGTTTCTTTTCATATTATACCTAAATTCGAATACTTATGAGAGACACTGTATGTAAGTCTTGCTGCTACATTAATCACTCAGTCTATGATTGTTTCTAATGCCTAACTTTTCGCAAAAAATATCACTACCAGTAGCATTTTATTTCTTAGTATAAGAACACGTTCAATATATGTCTATTTACTCTCCTAAAATGTATGGATATTAATTATTAATTAATTATAGTCCACTATACAATATATAATTCTTAGGCTTCAATAGGCATGATAATTAGACTTTGGATCCTAAGAGCAATACACGTAACAGTTATTTTACAAGCTGTTAAGATCAACAAAACATGAAATCAAGACACATCCAAAAAAGCAAATTCCAATTAGCAATTTCAAACATAAATGCTGAGAAAAGAACTTTGATTTTTGACATAGAAGAATGTCATGACATAAATATTTTTAGCCTTTTACGTGTTTTTGTTGAATATATTCGACATTACAAAAAACATAGTCTAAGGCAAGGAATATAATGAAATTGGGGCTTTTCAGTTGGTACCGAAAGGAGTTGTCATTCGGTACCTAACTTTATGAATGAATTGGCAGAATTTTTTAAAATATATAGCAGATTATTCAATATTTTACCCTACATCTGATCAGTAAATATTTATTAAATATATTTTTCGAACTTTTAATCCTTTTTGAAGAAATTGTGTTTATTTTAAATATTTTTTTTAATTTCAATACAAAAATTTACAACTTCATTTTTTAATTTTAACTTCAACACACAATAATTAAAAAAATATTTTTTTCGTTTGTTAAAAATAAGAGGATTTTGGGTTGATAAATGCAATAAAATTATGTTAAAAAATAAACATGTGTTGCAAGTCCTATTATCCTGGTATTTCGGCGAAAAAGTTTCAAAGCATTATAAGAGAATTAAGTTCTCACAAATGTGTTGAATTTATACAGAATTATGATATCAAGAAAACAAGGTAATACCGTTCTCTCTAATTGAAACAATTTTTGACGTAAATTAAATTTTTTGAAATTTATATTTTGTAAATATAAGAATAACACTTTGTCATACTGTTGGAAGAGGGAAATTATTTTCAGGATATTTTACTTATGCACCATCACGTCGATATGATAAATGGCGTTTAACATCTATATTATAGTACTATCAAAGCGTTTGTGGGATTATGTTAATTATCCAACTTACTCAGTTTGGGTACTAATAGTTTATTAACAATTTCTTTGAATTTTTCTTCAAACAGTGCTAGATTTTTTAAAAGTACATATTAAACATTTCATTCTACAATATCAGTTAATCACGGCTGTTATGGAATCCAAATCAGAATTGGTAATTTATCAGAAATTAAAATCAATTCCGATTTGAATAGGTGTCATGAAATCGTCTTGATTTTGCCTACTTTCGAAAATAAACAAAACCCATATTCGAATCAGCTGTTTTCTTTTGTTTACATTTTTTAGTTTAGTTAAATTATCAGAAGTTGACGTACTATACATTTTTTTAAAATAATTTATACAAAAAAATTGAAATGGTTGAGGCAGTAGTTGCATTTTTATCAGGGTTCCAAATATTCATTCACTTAACATTCATGCACATGAAAAACGAAAAATTATTTTGTTTTGTTATCTTCCATTCGTGTACAAAAACAAACAAAAAAAATTTTGCTTTATTCATTCTAGCATGATACTATTATTGATGTTTTTTTATTTTCGCACAATATTGAGATAATAAGAAAAACTTTTTTTCATGCACATGGACATTTTTGAGAAATAAAATTTTTGTAAAAATCTCACAACTGAAAGAGCATAAAGTTTTATTTTGCACTAGCATTCTAAAATGAAATGTAAAATTTGTTTATAGTTCTGTTGATAAATAAATGTAAAATGTCGAGATTGAGAGTGTTCGTGTTTTTGCATGAAAGAATGAAATAAGAATATTTGCAAAGACTGGTTAAACAACAATTTTGTGTTTTTTATGATGCGTTGGATACGTATGAAAGGAAAACAAAAAACATTCTCTTGTTCTCTATCACAGAGCTTAAAAATATATTATGCTCTTGCCTACATACCTACATTCTAAAATATATATCATCATCATTATCTCTAAGACATTCTCTCAGACCTCTCAATGGATTTTAGATAAATCCAGTGAAGGTTTTAGTACCAGCAAATCATTGCACAATATCTTTGTATTATTCAGTCTTTGATATGTGTTTTGTTCAGCATAGTTGTGGAATGAGAAATTAAGAACAGTGCAATTTTGATATTGTAATTGACTAAACGTTAATTAGCAATGCCTAGAAAAATTTAACTTACAAAAACTTGCATCGTACGATGAAATTTCGAAAAAAGCACTTGCTTAATAGAAACGTGCAAAAAGGAGCTATGTGGAAAATTAAAAGGAAAAGACATTATAAACTAGTTCACAAACAAGATATTGATAATGAAAGTGACAGTGAAGATGAATATAAAAAAAAGAAAGATAAAACTATAAAATTAAGCACCACTATGGATAAGGAAAATTTTCTGAAATGTTGTGTGGGATTGGTAACAAAAAAATATTCCATTTAGGATATTTGATGACCAGGAGTGCTTTAAGCAACTAATTGCACCATACGAAGAGAAGTTTAATATCAATTTGAACTCTAGCAAAATTGCTGTAATTTTAGAAAAAGCGAGTGGCTACATAAAAGCTGAGATAAGTGCTATAGTAAAAAATAAAATGATCTGCTTAAAGATAGACACTGCCAGCCGAATGGAAAGGAATGTCCTTGGTATCAACATACAATATATAAAAAAAATTATTAAATATGTCTTAACACAATTGGTAAGTTTACAAAATCTTATGAAAATATTCAAAAACTTGTCAACATTCAAACGATATCAAAGTGTAACATTCAAACAGAATAGGGTGTTATCAAGTATTTGCGACCTCAAATCGGTTGTATCTCTATTTGCATATTTTCTATGTATTTAATTCTTTTCGTGAATTATTTGGCTCCATAGGTATGGTAGAGATAACAAAACGTCACACTGCTGCCAATTTGAAAGAAGAAATTCTTAAATGTCTCAAAGAGTACAATATTGAAATGCACCAGTTATATTCAAATACAACCGACAACGGGGCCAATGTATTGAAGGTGTCGCGATTACTCCAAGAAATGCAATAAGAAAACGTAGATGAAGACGATATTGACGTTGCAGGTCCTAGTCAAATTGAATCAAATCTCGAATCTATTTTATCCATTGTACGATGTGCAGCTCATACAATACAACTAGCAGCAAATGATGTTATAAAAACACTAACAAGTGAAATCGAAGAATGTAGAAAAATTGCTAAAAATTTTCGTACTTCAGTTAGATCGGGAAATGACGAAATAAGCTTACCATGTTTAGATGTAGTAACAAGATGGAATTCTACTTATGATATGCTAAATAAAATATTGTCTCTTAAAGAATATATTGAAAACATGGATAGTCTAAGCATTTTTGACATAAACTGGTCATTTATCCAAAACTTTGTGAAGGCATTTGCCCTTTGGCGAAATGCACAATAAAGCTGCAAGCAGAACAATATATATTGGGAGATTTTTTTCGAGATTGGTTAACATGTGAGTTGGAATTGGAGGAGTTAGTTAATATAAACACATACGCTGCAGATCTTGTACGTGCGATGAGGACTAGGAAAGAAAAACTTTTAAAGCATGATGCATTTGCGGGTGCCATATATCTAGATCGGAGATTCAACAATTAATTATATGATTGAGAACAACGAACAGAACAACTTACTTTACTGCGATTTTCAGCATGATAATGAACCAAAACCTTTGGCAAAGTTGATCTAAGAGTAGTTATCGAGTAATAGGACCCAAACTCTTTGATTGTCCATCAAAATCAAGTCCCTTAAGCTATGTTCAGATCTGTAAAATATTTGGTCCAAATATTTTTTATAAAATATTTATAAAGTTGCGTCAAACAAATGCAATATTTATTTCATGTTCAGACTTATTAAATAAATATTTGATGGTATTGTTTTATCAAACAGTGCAAAAATAATTTGGTTCAAACACACACATGTTTTGCAGCCACAGTATATCGTATATTTTCATGCAAGAAAAAAAACAATTTGGCAATTTGTTTTAATTTTAACTAATTTTATTAGGTTTAAAATTAAATTTTTATAATAAAAGTGTATAATATTAATATATAACACGATTGAAAAAAACTTTGTTTGTCGAATCTGAACATAAAATATTTTTTTGTTAACAAACAGCAATGCGGATGATTTTCATAAAACAAATTGATTTGCTGGCAAATAAATATTTTCTCATTGTTTCATCAATGTGAACACCAAAAGTCAAATAATTAACGTCATTTTGGTAAAATAATTATTTGATCTTGCAAACCAAATGTAAGATCAAACAGCGTCAATGACAGCTGTTCTTTGTTTATTTTCTGAAAAAGAGTTTTATCACCTCATACAAAAATGTAAATAGTCGCTTATATGACTGGTATTCTTTTATTTTTTATAAAATATAAATCTGAGACAAAGTTGTGACATTTAATTGAAATTCAAGCAATTGCGTAAATTAATGATAATTATTATTTTTGTTGTTTGTTTTGTTATGTATTGGTTGGTAACAATATACTATACATAGTTATACTACATAATATATGCATCTATAGTCTAGTTTGCAGTCTAGTCCAACGGTTCCCAAATTACAATTAAATAAGAGATACTGTTATATCGGAGTATGAAGTTAGGCCACATTTCATAATTCAAGGACAAGCTCATCGCAGATTTAAGTTTGTCAAATTGTAAACAAAAGTGTTCTTGTTTGGAAGGACTAAAATAATATATTTCCGAAACAGAGGTGACTCTTTATTCGTCTTCAATACGTTAATCCAGATAATTTTAAATATAAATATTCCATTCCGACGTGATACACAGATTTTAACTTGATTTTGTCGACCAATATTATTAAATTAACATCAGAAAATCCATAAATAGTCAAAACCATGCAGTAAAATTCACAGTACTTTCGCAAAGAGTTCAAGTCATATATTATGCGGATAAACGCATTCCGCAACAATAACGAAGAAGTTCAACTTTCTTATATTATTTTCCCGAAAAATTAGCTAACATACTCAGATTACCCGTCTGCAATCGCAAAAAAAAATTTGCAACGTGACTCTTTAATCACATGTCGACGATATTTGATGAAGAAACCTTTTCGTTACCTTAATGAAAAATGAACGTGAAAGATCTCACGATCATAAAATTAAACATCATGTTAACATTTCAACAATGAAGTCATTTTCAAAAACAGGCAATTGAAACTTCTCTGAAATATTAATTATTCTCAAAGTACGGGAATATATTATAGCAATGACATATCTACATCTGTTTGACCTTTATGGTCTATGACAATTTTCGGATGAACAATTACATATTTAGAACAATAATATATCAAAATATGTATGGGGGACCGCGAATTTAAATAAATTCCTCAAGGGGTCCGCGAAGTAAAAACCGGGGGAACCGCTGGTCTAGTCTATAGTCAACCTGTAGTTTAGTCTATAGTCTTGTGTATACTCTAGTTTATAGTATTGTTTATAGGTTATAATCTAGTCTATAGTTTAGTAATTAATTAAGAAATTATTTAATTAATTTATTACTCAATTTATTTAAACAATTATTTATTATATTAATTGATATAAAATATATTAATAATAAACAATTCTCTATAATTTTCAATTTTATAGATATGTAATTTAATGAAAATTTTTTATAATTTGGTTATTTCCGGGCTTATAGAGATTTTTTGAAATCGCTATAAACCGTTTTAAACAACCAAGGTTTTTCGCTACATTGACCATACTAAATAGCAACAACATTACAGTAAAGATCCACCATCTATCTCTTTTCCACTTGCACAAGGTATTGAAATGTAATTTCAATACCTTATGCAAGTCTATCTATCTCTTTTCCACTTGCACAAGGTATTGAAATGTAATTTGTATTTTTTGTGGTAAAATTTTGATGAAAAACAATATTAAATGAAATTTTTGAATATATAGAAGTTATTATTCAATGATATAGCTTTTTAGTAAATATAAACACATATATTTTTGGCTTTTGGTTTGGTTGCGCATTAGCTGTTCTTGTTGTTACGTTCCTTTTTGCCTGCAAACAAAATCTTGTTTTTTTACTGTTTTATCCGTCAATTGCTTTACGAAATTATTTGTTGTAATGTGAACACCGGGCAAACAAACTTTTACTATTTGTATTGAATTGTGTTAGGCTTTGTTTCTTCAAACAAAACGTCAAAATAGAAATACTCATTTTAAGCACATTATGAAATAAAAATGTATTGAATTTTTTGTTTTTAAACAGAAATTTCTATGAAATCGTAAAAAATATTATTAAATAGTTTCTTTAACGTTTAACAAAAATGTTTCATGTTTGGTGTTCACATTGTGTTCACACTAAGAAAATATTTGTAGGTTGACAAATAAAAATGTTTCACGAAAAACAGCTGATATTTTGTTTGCTCTTCAAAAATATTTTGTGTTCACATTACAGCCAACAAATATTTGACAAAAAAACGACAAATATTTGATAGGTGTGAACGTACCTTGAAATTATAATTTTTTTCTTAACCCCTTCGATGCATTACTCTAGTTGTGAGTATAATATGAATTTTGTGTTTTCAAATAAATTTGTGAAAAGTTAATCAATGTTATTGGGGTTGGCTGGGAGAGAGTGGTCAATAGAGTGGGTCGGTCTCTATGGACAAAAAAAAAGTTGAGTCAGTCACCCTCTAGGATTAAAGATATATTAATAACATTTCCAAAAATATAAAAATAATTTTTTGCCACGCCTAGAAATACCGCCCTTTTTGTTTTTTATATACTACGTCACCATTTTAGGTCCGATCGTAACATATCATATATCAGTGTTTGTGGCTGGACGGCAGCTACATTTTACTCTTAGACAACTTTTTAATTCGACGTCATATTCTATGCGCGACTTCCGATATCTCGGATCCTTCCCCAAAATCAGTAATTGCGGCTATGCAGGATTAAAGAGCATTTAATAATACTGACTCAACTTTTTTTTTCGACCCACCCTAGTGGTCAACAATAATACTATCCGTCTGATTTTGCGGTGTAATCGTATAACGAATTCCTAAAAATTGTATATGAACTAAAAGATTTGTTGTGGTACAACCCGCGATGAAAGGGTTAATGTTTTTTGTCGATTACTAAAATTATCTATCTCTTCTGTGCAAGAGTAAAACAAACTCTGCTGAAGTTTTTATAAAAGATATAAATCAATTTCCGTTATTTTAATGTACTCTTTTTTCGTGACGTCAACAGTGCTTGTTTTGCTATGTTTTAAATGATAATAAATACTTACTTTTTACATGAAATTTGAAAACAAATAATGAAAAAATAAAAAATAAATAAATTAATATGTGGTGTGCAGTCAAAAATTGCAATAATAATATAATAATAAAAAATCAAAATCATGTGCAATAAGTTTTTTTAACCTTCCTTCAGATCCTAGCTTATTAAAGCAATGGATAAGTTTTTGAGCCGCAATAAAAAATTGACGTTAAAACGTCTAAAATCTGCATGGAGCATTTCAAAACCGAAGACTTTGAAAACAATTTTTTATTCGAAATGGGTTAGTATGAAGCTTAATTCCCAAATGATTTCTGTAATAAATAGATTAGTCGCTATTATAGTTTCCCATAATATAACTATAGTTGTATCATGATATTTTCCAATATTGTCTTTAAAAAATATATGGGAAATTCTCTTTTTAATTTCGATTTTAGGGTTCAAAAAAATTATGAAATGATAATGACTTAAACTTTGATATAGCAATAATATGTAATAATAATTAATAAAGTTAAATATTCCTAATAACATAAAACGTAAAATACATTTTATTTTATTACACACAAATAAGTCTTAAACATAATTATTTACTTTTTTGTTATAAATCACATGCAATTTTCATATCATGCAATCAGTTCTAGGCACCGATGACGTCACTGAGCTTAAGAGAACTTTTTTAAGAGAGCCATGTCGCCATCTGTGTTTATTTCTTTATGGATATAAATGTAGTATCAAAGCCAAGTGCAACACACTTCGTTTTGTTTTTTAATAAAAAGTTTAAGAAGGACATATAATAAATAAAAACTAAAAAAATTTTAAGTTACATTATAAAAAAATAATAAAATAAAAGTTTAAACATAAATGCCACTGGTGTACAGTTTCTTTTGACGCTCACAGTAGGTATATGGTAGAATTAGTTAAATAATATATCAATTGAAAGCTAATTACGTACACCTTCTTCTGTCATTCAGTTGTTATAGTATTTTGTGCTCCGAAAACGTTTATTAGAATTTAAGTGAAATAGGCATTGATAACAGTTAATACATTATTATAATACTTTGGGGACATAACGCAATACCTTTTTTAAAAATATATTTTTTCATTTAACTTGAGAAGTTTCAATAAAAAATTAATTACTAAAAAAATAAATAGGATTTTTGCTTAGATATTTCATGTTTAAGTTGGTTTTATAAGCTTTTTATTGGTCGTATGGGAACTGTAAGCTGAATCAAGTGTTTTTTAAACAAAATAGATTCATAGATTTTCAGAGCAAATTTTGATAATTTTTACATTATTTAACAATTTAAACATTTTAGTACGAATAAAAATTTATTTAAATATAAAGATATTTTCATTAAAATTTTAAAATATGTTAAATTTTTGACAAATCAAAGACGGGATATTGGTAATTCGAATTGGTAAAGTCGGTAACATTATATCACCTAAACTAAAAAAGATGTATTTTTTAACCAGTCAATTGTCTGCTTCATAATTTAAATCTATAAAGGATATTTTTGGCACTTTTTTGCCAGGTACTATTGAAGTTTTCTATAAAATTGAATACAGAAACATGAAATTTAGCATTTGGAGCCAGGTGTAAATGAGAATCTATATAATGGGACTTTTGGTACATGAAATTTTGCATTAAGAGCCCGGTGAAAATGAGAATCTATAAAAGGGGTCTTATTGGTATTTTGTCGTACTTCATATGATTCTTATTGGAATTTTGTATTAAATTGAACCTAAAAATGAGAATCTATAAAAGGGGACTTTTTCGTATTTTTTCGTCTTTCGCCTGGTACTTGTTTTTAAATTTTCTATCAAATTGAACCTAGAAACATGAAATATAACATGTAGAACCTGGAGTAAATTTAAATTTATAAAAGGGGAGTTATTTATATTTTATTGTACTTTGACTGTCACTTTTTTTAAATTTTTTATTAAGTCTGGAGTAAATGGGAATCTATAAAAAGGAACCTTTTGGTATTTTTTCGTTTTTCAATTGGTACTTTTTGAATTTTTGTATAATATTGAATTTAGAAGCATGGAAATAAGCATTTAGAGATAAGCATTTATTACGAATGTCCAATAATACGAATGCCAAAATTGTAGCATTGTCTACTCTATAGTACGAATAAACTCACAATTTTTCTGTTCGATAGTACGAATAACGCATTTTTATGGAAATTTTGGTTTTATTTACGTATGAATAAAGTTTTTATTATATTTTATTTTTATATTACGGTATCATTCACCTTTAGCTCAGTAATTTTTAAGTTTTTTTTTTGTATTTATTACAAGTGTTTTGTGTTGTGTTTGCATGTATATTTACAAATTAACAAATATTTCGTGTTATTAATTTATTTTCTTGGAATTTCGATGACCCAAGAAATTAAATTGGATGATAACGCCAAGGATGGAGCATGTTAAATTTTCAACCAGAAATTTGTACATTCAGGAAGCTGTGTGTTCATTTTTATGTTTTTAGGTTTAATAATATAGGGAATTCAAAAATGTTTTTATAAATTTTCGTTCAATGTTTATACATACAAATATTAAATATTTTTCAAATGAAGGGCTTATTGCAGTAACTCGGTATGACACAAAAAATTAAAAAAATTGTTAAAATAGGAATTTTTTAAATTTACTTTACTTTAAACACGCTAAATAATCATATAAGGTCGATAGCTATCGGATGCCAATAGATGAACATCATAAATACAATAGAAAGCACTGTTTTAGCAAAAAATTGGGGCTTGTCAAGTTACTGCCTAGAAGTAATTGAAAACAAAGTTCTAGTACATTTTCAGTACATTTATAGATAAAAAATAATGTAAGTATAATGACAAAAAACATTGCATTGGTTTGCATTTTGCACTTAATATTCAGATTAAATTTTGTGATAAACTTGCGTTTTTTTCAGCACAGTTAATATTTTGTTTCTTGATTGTCGTTTCAAACATTCAAACTAATTTCAATCAATGTTGCGTCAGATTTATTGCATGGATTTTAGAAATTTCCATTGCCTGAAAAAGGTTTCTGCAAATGTCTTTAGTAATTTAGTATGACATTATATTATGCATATAGCTTGAACCAGGGACGTAAGGGTTATAAGAAATATGACGAAAAGGCCTCATTTAACAATTAATAGTGACGGATTTTAAATAAGTGTTGTAATTAACCATTATTATAAGATATATTTGATTTTGGTCATCGAAACCAATACCCGAAAGAAATATATTTTTTGGTTACGAATAACAATATTGGTTATATTTTTTTCAAATATTTTTGGCAAAGTAAATAAAACGGCCAGTTATGTAACAAATGTCTATTCATTAATATTATTTAAATTAATTTGTCTTTTAATTTCGTTAATATTTATATAGACCAAAAAATAAATTAAATAAATTTTGGTTCTCTATAACCAAAAAAATATTGTTTGCTAAATAACAGTTATTCATAACCAAAAAAATATATTTCTTATGCTAATTAGTTATGGAGACCTAAAAAATATAAAACTTAAAATAATGGTTAAAAAGTCCGGTAATAAAATAAAGGGATTTTTTGCGTAACATTTTCTTTCGAAAGAAAAAAATAACAATTATTTTCAGTCCCTGGTTTGAACTTTATATACGATTTTTTCGCAATATGAAATTTAATTTATAAATGAAATTATTTTTGTGCAGTAACATGGTAAGCCGCAAAAAGTATCAGTTGAGGTATGAAAACATACCAAAATTAGGGTTGCCAGATTCCGATTCACAAAAAGCTGGACAAAACAAAAAAACTGGACATAAAAAACTGAGAAAATGTTAATGTTGGTTTTGTATAAATAATTTCACAGTGATACACCAAAATATGTCATATCTCGAATCAACACTGCCTATATCTCTATGCATTTTATGCAAATATACTATTGGACATCCCATAACCAAAAATTCTATAAAATATAATTTGTTAATAATTTTTGTTTTGACCATATATCCGAATTTTTACAAAGTTTTAGAATAACAAAAAAACATTTTAATTTAGCTGTTATTTGGCATGTAGCGATACTTTAGAAAAATATGCATTTTCGCGGATTTGTTTACAAATATTTTTAATTAATATCTTGAAAAATTACTCAATTGTTTACGCGCTTTAGCGCAATTCAAAAAAAACTCTGTATAGGACTTTTTGAAAAACAGTTTTTATATTAAAAATAGTTCCCATTTAAGCACAGATTTGACGATTTCTTTCGAAATATGAGTTAAGAGATTTTATGGGGTATATTTTACCAATTATAATAACGTGTAGCGAATGTAAGCATTGCATCCATAACTTCAGGGCTATTTACCTGTGTAAAGGCAATCATCCTGGCTAAAATTAAGAACTTAACAAGATAAAATAAAACCTCGTTTTCAGCTTTATCCATAAAATCTAAATATAGAACGAAAAGTTGCGATCCCAATGATACAGTTGAAGTCAAAGGTATTAAATCTTTGCATGTATCGCGATTATTGATCGTCGTACGATTTTAAATGTTATTACAACTTTTGTATTTTGTTTTCATTTTCCTTAGCTAAGTTACTTAAGAATATTAATTAGATTTATACTAATAAATATATTTTGGTTTATCTCAGATTTTTGACTTATTATCACAGCATCTGTTTATACAGAATTTTAAGTAGGTATAGAAATTGCATTTTTACTTTCAATATTAAATTTAATTTTGTGGACTTAATTTACTCCCACCAAATTTCATAAAAATTGGAATGGTTTTTTTCATATAAGTACCAGGATGCACTTAGTAAGGTGAAATCATCAAGGCAGCTGATTTTTATTTGTTTATTGTAAAAGTGCTTGGGTTTTGTCAAAAATAATTTATTTATTTTTATTCTAACATAAAAATTAAATTTGTGTTTTCAAACGAAAAAAATTCAAATCAAAAATTATTAATGAAAATGCTGTTAAAGGGTTCCAAATGAAGAATATCGGATGAAGCACCAATAAGACGTTGTCCTGCTGCGAATACAATTTAAATGCAACGACGGTTTTATATGTAATATTGTGAAATACACAACAAATTTACTTTCCAATATTTATTATTTTTCAATTTTAGAAATTTCATTTTGACAAAACCCATACTCTAAACCACTGAACACTAAGAAGTGAAACGCTGTCATTTTTTTACAACAACAACGTTACGCTCTTCTCACAGACGAGTTCTGTGTAACTCCAACACATATGTAAGAAACTTACTCTCTCTCCAAACTTCAAAACTTTGTCGCGAAAATTCGTGGCTTATAGAACTTGAAAATATTTTTTATCACTTAACGTTATATTTTATTATTTTTTTGCACACTTTAAATACATTTAATAGCCGGAAAAGATTTAATTTTTTACAAACGAAAAAAAAATAATTTTTATTTTTTTGACATTTAATTTTTGTTGTTGAAATTAAAACGAAAAAAGAACAATGTTGTAAATTTTCGTATGGTACAAGAAAAAAATATTTCAACTAACTTAATTATTATTTCAATATTGCAGATTAAAAAGCAAAGATACGTTCATATATAATGTTTATAGATAAATTATGTTGCAAAATATTTAAAGCAATCTTCTAAAATATAAATTCAAATGAAATATTTTTTTTTTAAATTTTTAAAGCAACTATGTTGGCTTGAGAATTCTACTAATACATTCTTAGAGTTAGGTACCGACTGACAGTAGACTTAGGTACTTTTTGACAGCGTTTCACTTCTTATTTATTCTTTGCTCTAAACAAACAAAAAATATTGTGTTTGTTGTGGTTGTTGCCTTAACGCTCTCACCTTACTTATTACATCATGATAAGTACCATAAGTGCTTTATAAGAAGTTCCTATAAAAATATTAACGGAAGGACGGACAAGATTTTATTCGCCCCATAAGTGATTTTAAGCTCATTAGTGCACCAAAAGGTAGTAATAATAATATTTAAAACAGAGACTTTATGTATTATTATTTCAAAATATTACAATTAAATGAATTCATTGCATTCTTCACAATTTAATTATCTAAACTTACATTTTTTCGGTTAAGTCTGTCACATACATATTTGCATATACATATTTATGTAAGAATTAAAATTAAATACTAAGAACAAAAGTAAGTACAACATAAAAATTATTGCCAAGTTATTGTAGTATACTAAAAATTTTATATTTGGCTGTACAAATTAAATTTTAGCTTGAAACTGGAGAAGCACCAAAAAAGCTGGACAATCCAGCCAAGTCCAGCCGGGCTGGCAACCCTAACCAAAATACATGTTTTATTTATTTTTATTTTTCTAAGTTCAATAGTTTCAATGTTTCTAAGTTCAATATTATAGAAAATTCAAAAAGTATCTTTTGAAGAACGAAAAAGCTCCAAAAAGTCCCATTTATAGGTTTTCATTTACACTAGACTCTACATGCTTAATTTCATGTTTCTAGGGTGAATATTAAGGAAACTCAAAAAGTACCCTTTAAGAATGAAAAAAAGTACCAAAAAGTCCCTTTTATTCTCATATACTCCGGACTCTACATGCTTAATTTGATGTTTCTTGCTTCAATATTACAGAAAATTCAATATTACAGAAAATTTTGAAGAACGAAAAAGTACCAAAGAGTCACTTTTTATACGTTCTCGCGTACAAGTACCAGTAAAAAAACTAAAATGTACTAAAAAATAGTCCTTTGTACCGGAGTTCCACTTTGTTATATTTAGTGTTACTAAATCTATTAATTTCTCCAAATTTAGTAAAATTAGACCAGTGAGTTAGAATAAAATCAAATTTGCCGCTTTTCCCCCTTTTGGTACTTTTTCTTCCTATTGAAGTTACAAACATTTTATTACAATAAGTTACAATGCCGGAGTGGGACCCCATCACTATGTATTCAATCACATGTACGCACATCATATAATTTTTTTATGAAAAATGTACTAAAAATGGGTACAATTAAACGTCCGAATATACAAAAAGTACTAAATCCATATTTAAATTTTTTCGTCACGATATTAAGGATTTACCCGGTAACCTCATATTTCCTAAACTAGAAAAGATAGGTTAAAATAAATATTATTATTGTAAATGTATTTACATATACATATCTGCAATATCAAAAAGTCCTGATTGTTTAGTATAATGTTTTTATAATAGAAAATTAAAATAGCATCAGTTAAGAACGAAAAAGTACTTAATTTCATGTGTATAGGTTCAATATTATAGAAAATTCAAAAAGTACCTTTTGAAACACGAAAAAATACCAAAAATTCTCTTTCTTTATTTTATCACTTACTCAGGGCCCCACATAATTAATTTCCTGTTTCTAAATTTAATATTACAGAAAATTTAAAAAGTACCTTTTGAATATGTTCTCACTTAAACCTCCGGCCTCGACATGCATAATTTCATGGTTCTAGAGTTAATATAAAAGGTGTAAGAAAACAATTTAGTAATTAGATTTATTAGGGAATTTTTGCATATTTTTTATTTTACTCATAAGAGCACATATTTATTTATGTGCCTGTTTCACGATTATAAAACAATAGAAGGGGGAAAAAAAATAGGTGAAAACGACGAAAAACGGGAAAAAATTGTTACTTTTGTGCATAAAAACTTATTTTTGGCTATTTTAATGAAAAAATATTTTCGATTTAGCATTCAAAATTGCACATAATATGGAAATACTTGACATAATATGGAAATACCTGAGAAGTATTTTGCTGTAATCAGTCAAAAGATGTATTTTAGAAAAAGTAAATTAAAATGGATAAAAAGGGGAGTTTCGAGTTTTTAATAAGGTCCACACCTAAATGGCTTGGCCGACTTTAAGACATTTTCAACTGAAATGTATCTTTACCTAGATGTTTTAATTGGTTATATCATTATTACAAAAAATCAAAAAGGGGCGAAATACGGAACGCGGTCAAATTATACTTTTTACATAAGACATTTACCCCCTTATTCACTAAAAATATGAAGATAAAACGAATTTTGTTGTGTAAACTTAAAATGATATGAAGTTTTTGAATTTGTGTGAATTTTGAATTTATATATATCAATATTTTTGACAAATTCACACGAGCACATGATCTATCAAAATTTAATGTACAAGGATACGGATGCGATCGTCTAAACACGATATGTAATGAAACTTTACTACATCGAGCAAAATACTGATGGAAAATTTGACATTCGTTGGCTCTCTTCGTCGTATTAGATCAGGGATGTATTTTTATGTAAACACAAAAAAGTGAAAAAGCTAGAAACCCACTTTGTTATTGTTTATACCAGTCGTATAAACACAAAAAGTATAAGTCATACGAGTTTTATTATCTTTATTGAAATACGTTTGGAATTTAATCTTACTTTTTCAATATATGATATGATCGTGTGAAGGCTCTTTAAAGAAATATATTTTAGTTTTAGCTTTCTCAATTTTTGGTGAAGTACCTTTGCAAATACTTTGAAGATTTTAAATAATGATTTAAAGGGGAAAATGATTAAAAATCCGAAATCTTAAGTATTATTTTTATTGCTTTGTTGCTAAGTTTAAAGTAAATTTTGTGAAAGTCGTTCTAAATTATATAGTTTGAATTGGATTTAAATTTCGGCATATTAATTTCAGGATTAAAAAGCAAAGACAATATTAATTGAAAATTGCTGTGTTAATTTCAATTATTAAAACAAAATGGGAACCACTAATACATACTTATATACATACTCAAAATTGTATATCATATTTCTATAATTTATCCCAACATTAACATTTTCCAACAATCAGCTAAAGGATATTTAATCATTATGCCTAAACTACGTAAAACATCTGCTGCGCAACGTAGACGCGCAATGCAACTAGCTTTGGAGCACTATCGCGAAACAAATCGTGAAGAAGATAGAGCCCGTAATTCGCAAATGCAATCACAGCGTAGGGAAAATGAAGAATATAGGGAAAATAAGCGTCGTCGAGATAATGAATTTCAACGTTTAAGACGATCGAGACAAAGCTTGCAATTCAGAGAAATGGAACGTGAGCGAGATACCTTATCTCATTCCTCTAGGCGCGCAGATCTAGAATTCAGAAACTTAGAACGGGATGCTTTAGCGCATTCATCTAATCGGGCAGATCCCATGTATAGAGAAGCAGAACGTAAACGGGATACCATAGCTCATTCTTCTAACGTTCCAATTCATCTTGATAAAACTGTTGATGTGCTTCCAAGAAATTTTGACGAGACAGAAGTAATTCAAGTTCATCTCAAAAGGAGATTGGAATATAATCACAGTTTTATGAGTGAAACAATTAGACCAAAGAAAATAATAGAGGCTGCCCGATATTTGGTTAATACGGAATTATATAGGAAGCACAACATAAGTATTTCCGATGATTGGATCGATAATGTTGGACAAAATGAAGAAGTTCCTTTTATATCAAACATTGAAGACCGTATTTAATAAATGAAAATACTACAAATTTAACTGATCCGGACGAAATTAATCCTCAGGAAACACTCTTGAAAAACATTCCAGAAGAAAATATATCATTGGAACGGATAAGTATTGCTCCTGGTCAAGGACAGAGGCCAGTAGATATGATTTTTGATGAAGACTCTGAAGAGCTATCATATCCATTGATATACTGTGGAGTTAAAAGGACATGTACTGCAACGGTGGGAAAAATTATTAAATCTGAGGCAAGACGCTATGATAGAAGATGTGCACGTGTAGACAAGATTTTATACTCATATAAAAAGTTAAAATTATCACGTGTAAAAAAAGCATATCAACATGTTTGAGGAAAAAAGTAGGACCTAACCAACATACGGCATCAAACATGTTAGATGTGCATTTTCTACAAAGTCTAGTACAACATGATCATATTTTAAAAGGAATTCGATCTTCTCCTGCACACTGGGAAGGAGAGAAGAAAAAAGTTTTAGCGATGATACGACAATTTGGTTTGTCAACTTTCTTTATAACTTTGTCTGCCGCTGAATCGCAATGACCTGAATTGCTAGTTATTTTAGCCAAAGTAGTACAAAATAGAGTTATTACCGAAGGAGAAGCCATGAATCTTACCACGCAGGAAAAATATAACTTAATACGGCATGATCCAATAACATGTTCACGATATTTTGACCAAAGAATACGACATCTTTTTAAACATTTTAAAAGTGCTGGAGGAATATTTGGTGAACATAAGGTTGTCAAATTCTATTGGAGAATAGAATTTCAACAAAGAGGATCCCCGCATGTTCACGGCATATACTGGATAGATAATGCGGCAATATTTGACATGAACGATGAGACTACGTTTCCAGCAGTAATTAATTTCGTTGACACTTATATATCAACAGATTCAACAATAATGGAAGTATCTGATTATGTTTCATATCAAAAACATAATCACAACAGAACGTGTCAAAGAGAAATAAGAGGACAAAAGATATGTAGATTTCATATCCCTTATCCACCTTTACCAAATACAGAAATTCTCTTTCCAGTTCCGGATGACATTGATAATAATTTGGAAAATTATAAAAAAAAATATGAAAAGATTCATAACATTTTGAATGGAAATTTATCCGATGATGAAAGCAATCGATTTGAATCTTTGAAAGTTTCTTGGCAGACGAAAGGGTTAACTTGACATATGAGGAATATATTTTTGCATTAAGATCTTCCTTAAAAAAGCCACGAGTTTTTTAAAAAGATCTTTTAAAGATAGATGCATTAATGCGTTTAACCCTAAAATATTATCCATGCAAAGAGCTAATATGGACATTCAGTTTGTATTGGATGCATACGCATGTGTGTCGTATATAGTAAACTACATAAATAAATCAAACAGAGGAGTTTCCAGAGGCAAAGAATGAAATACAGACTGGAAATTTTAGCATCAAACAAAGACTTCAGCATATCGGAAACAAATTTATATCTGCCTCGGAAGTTTCCGGACAAGAAGCTGCATATAATATCCTAGGAATGCATCTCTAGCAATGCAGTAATGCTGAAGTATTTATAAATACACAGGCACCAGAAAAAAGGGTCCGAATTCTAAAACCTCGGTCCGAACTTGCGGAGTTACATGATGATTCTATAAATGTATTTCAAAGCAACATGTTAGATCATTACTACGACTGGATGTATTAAATGATGCCTGCTTAGCACACTTTGCAGCTTATTATTCATTTTCAAAGAAATTTCGAAGAAATGTACGATTTCAAGAAGATGAAGATGACTACCAGGAAAATGACTTTGATGTTACTGAAGTAGGAGCCCCACTTCCATTAAGAGACAATTCTGGATATGTATATAAGCGAAGAAATGCTAGTATTATTAGATTTCCAAAGTTTAGTATTGATGTAGCAAGAGACGAATATTTTCGAAATCTTGTTATGCTTTATATGCCATGGCGTAATGAACAAGAAGAAATGTTAGGTAATAATAATGAGCAGACATGCATTACCCACAAAAATATAATTGAAAATAATCGAGTGTTATTCGAAATTCTTAAAGAAGGAGAACTAGATATTAAATATTGCAGATGGAAATCAAAATAATGATGATGAAAATCCAGATGGTATTCGATTAATCAGATTACCTGCTTTCATAAGTAAAGATGAATTAATAACGTCTGTCAGAATGTTGAATGTAAAGCAACGGGAGTACTTACATCAATTAAATTCCACGAATTTATAAGTGGAGGGGCATGCGTTGGTAAAAGTAAACTGATTAAAACTACATATCAGTCAGTAACAGAACGGTTAAACTCTGTCCCAGGATCTAATCTGAACTTAGTTAAAGTTTTACTGTGCGCTCCAACTGAAAAAGCTGCATTTGGCATAGGAGGAGCTACATTACACGCCATGTTCTCATTGCCAATTAATCAGTTTTCCGGAGAAATTCGCCCTCTTAGCAACGATGTTGTGAATTCATTAATAGCGAAGTTAATGGACTTGAAGATTATAATAATTGGCGAAATTTCAATGGTAGCTCCAAAATGTTAGGATGATCTCAGTTTTGCACAGACATTAAACTCAACGGCTATTGATGGTTTATCCAACAATTCACAGTTATCATGACGGAATATTGATAGGAATCAAATAATTCTAATATAAAATATGAAAAGCTATGAAATAGTAGCAATACATTCAATAAATAATAATGGATTTTTATGCCATTATATTATGAATGAAGGACTTATAATATTATTATAATATGATCATTTTAAATGTATGTTTAATAATGATTAGAAATTAAACTTTGCTTCGAATTTTATTATCATCACTTCGCATGTTAAAGAGTGTTGTAAAATAAAAGTGATTATAATGTGATTGTTAAGTGATTTTATTTTATTTATTTATTTATTTAGTTATCGATTTATTTATTTTAATATTTAATGCATGAATCACAATCACTTTTAAAAACAAGCTTAAAATCACATAAAAGCAATGAACTGGAATCTTAAGGAAGAATATCCGTGCATGTGTTGAAAACACTGCTATTTGTTTTTTGTAGTTATCTGTAATAATTTGTTTAATGCATGCAGTAGTTTTTTTAGGTGAATGTAGTATTTAATGAATTTAAATTTTTTCTTTAATTAAATTTGTGGTTTCTTAAAACTAATTTAATTAATAAAACTCCACTACAGTCCGGATTGTGGTGTGTACGTGTCCCTACGATATGGGGACGAGCCCTTCTCGGTCGGGTAAGTGTGAGGCGGGACCGTTCGAACCAAACATAATATCCAGTATATTATATCAAAATACTATAAAGTACACCGCTTAGTTATTTCTAAAAATTATTTTATTAATGAAATTCCAATCACATTCAATATTTTTTACATATCCGGTATATTGTGTCAAAAAAACTATAATATAGAATTTTTAATTATTATATAAAATAATAATGCATCCACAACAAAGGTGAAGGGTATATAAGATTCGGCACAGCCGAATATAGCACTCTTACTTGTTATGTTTCTTTAACGATTTTTTTTAATGTTTTTACTAATATATTTTGATTGATATCATAAGGTATGCTATACCTTCAATATTTATCACGTGATCTATGATATGAATTTTAGATTTCAGAAAATTGGGGTTTTCTGTGATACGGAACACGATCCATCAGTATAACATGCTACACGTTCAATACATATCATAATACAGCAAATATCACGATATTTTTTGAACATGTGACGCTGTCCTAAGGCATTTTTTAGTATAATTTTGAACTTTAGTATTGTTTTTTCTTTCTTTAATAATTTATTTTTTGAAAGAAAATTTTCTAAGTTCAACAGATATTTTTTTTAAATTTATAAATATACTAGCTATATCCAGTGTGCTTTGCTACCCTTAAAGCAATGTAAATAAAAAAACGCTTTACGATTTTAAAAATTCTAACTAAATTTTTTGCACATTGGGGATGTCACGCAAATTATTGCAAGTTCGCCAATGTATCCAAATGTTAATTTAGATTTGAATGTAACCTATGTAACCTATGAAAAATTTGAATAATATAATAATTTCCCAGATATATGAAATTTTGTATTTATATGTATATATTCTTATGGGAGATGCCAAAGTCCCATTGAAAGTCTGCACATTTTGTTTGAAATGTTCGCATGAATGTCACAGTTTTTCATGTAAAGTTTTAATTTTCTAGATCTAATAGTTTCTCATATATACGAATTTTTATATTTAATTCATAGTCCGTCAATTTATTACCCAAATGTTGATATTAATGTCAAAGGATTTTTGCTCAAATAGTTTCCCAGACAAACGATTTTTTCTATTTAATTCATATGGGAGGTTCCAACCACCCCTTATGAAAATCCGCCCATTTTCCCCCAAAATGTTAAAATAAATGTTAAATTTCTTCGTGCAAAATTTGAAGATTTTAGGTCTATTAGTTTCCCAGACAACGGACAACGCCCCCATTGGTAGTCCGCCAATTAATTACCTAAAATGTTTACATGAATATTAAAGTTCTTCATGCAAAATTTTAAGATTTTAACTCGTAATAGTTTTCCAGATAAGCGAGTTTTGGTATTTAATTCATATGGGAGTTGCCACGCCCCCTACTTTTAGTCCGCCGCATTTTGCTTAAATAATCATATTAACAATAAAGTGGTTCCGAAAAAATTTTGGACTCTGTTATATTTTCTCAGATATACTTATTTAATATTTTCTTCATATTAAAAGTGCCACGCCCACTATAGCTATTCCGCCCATTTTCCCAAAAATATCTTATGGATGTCAAAAATGTCTATACAAAATTTGAATACTTTAACTGTTGTACTTTCTGAGATATACGACTTTTAATACTTGAAATTTCGAAATAGCCTACAGAAAGACACTGTGAAAATTTCAAGAAAATCGGTTCTGCTGTTTATACTTAGTACCCAATTATTAACATCTTAACGATAACTTGACAAATAACCAATACAAAAATCGTTTTTTCTGCTATTTGTTTAAACAAATCAAAAGAAAGAAAATCTTTTATGTATCACATTGCAAAATGCGAGAATTATTTATTATTTAATTTTTTCTTGAATTTTTTTATTTACACATATGATGCACTTGGCAATTATGAATTGAAATTAACAATTAAAACGTATAATAACTATTTATGTACAAAAATTAAGATTTATGATTTTGAAAAATAAATAAATGAATAAAACTAAAAAAGGATTATAAGTAAATATGTATGTATATTCGAATCTATGAGTTATGTATGTATTGTAGATATAAATAAATGAAAATTTTTTGCAATTGGGTATTAAAAATTTATTGCTACTTAGATACAAAACTACTTATTTTCAAATGGTTGGTTGTTTTTTTTGTTTGGTTGTATGTATATATATATAAATAATTATAATTTCATAATAATAATTCTCATTTAGTTTGTGTTTTATTTGTTCTTTTTTTAAAATTTATTATTTTTATTTGTTTTTTTTTTAATTATTTTTATTATTATTGAAATGTTTCCATACATTTACAAGTGTATAATTCTAATCTGTACAAATCTAGTCTTATTTTGTAAAAAGTTCATTAAAATCATCGATGATCATCACACAATGTTAATCATCAATATTATTTTATAATTATTATCCTATATACTCGTACATACATACAAACATACATATGTAATTTCATATATGTATATGAGTGCATGTATGTGTCCATTTACTAATGTATCTGTATATAATAATCATTTATTTAAATATATATAATCTATGTATTTATTTGTTTATGTACTTATAGTTTGGCAACATTTTAAATTCGTTGCATTTTCAAGTGCTTGGTTGGATTTATTTCATTTTATTTTCTTTCCATTTCCATTTCCGTTTCCATTCGTTTCAAATTGTGTTGTTGAAGTTCATTCCACAGAAAATAGTTTTCTATTGGGCCCGAAACATGCAGTTGTGTTTTGTTTTCTTCTTCTTGTATGTAGTTAACTAATAAATAGTAAATAATCTAAAGGAAGCATAGATACCACGACATTGTGTTATTATTATTTATTATTATTATTTTTATTATTGTTGTGTTTTCTTAAAATTAAAGAACGTTCAGAATCCCTTGAAGGTCTCAGAAGTATGTATTACTATTATACAGGCGAATGTCGTAGTGTCCAGTTTATAAAATTTTTCTGAAATATACAAATGAAAAAGATACATTTTAACTTAAATTGTTTCATTCTATCAATCACTTAATTATAAACCATTGATAAATTTTTATATAATAAAAGGTTTTATGTTTTTTTATGTATAATGTGTATTTTCAAATTTTAAATTAAAAAATTAAAAATGTAATTTTATGGTTAAAAATTTGTAGTGGCTTACAAATTCTAATTTCTGCTTGAACGCGATCTCCTAACTCACGGGTCCTGATAATTTCTGTTTTCATATGCGATTAGTCAAGTCTGGTGCTTGTGTATAACCATCTAACCTGTCCATCAATCATTGATAACTTCACCTATAACAGAAATCCGTATTTGTCCATTTGCTTAAAGATAAGGGTCACTCAGACCTGGTTCACACTGAGAAACTTTTGTTGATAAACTTTTGATTTTGTATGCGAGAGAAAAAAATGGTTGACATTTCTTTCTTTCTCTCACACACAAAAATCAAAAGTTTCTCAAAAAAAGTTTCCCAGTGTGAACCAGGTCTCAGCTGTGAGTTATTGACGTAGTGCTCATAGTACCACTTATACTCAACCAATACGCTGAACTTCTTGTAGAGCTTTTTTGTTACAATTAAGTAACTGAATAAAATCCAGATTTACGAAATTCTTTAAAAGCAACTGATAAGAAGGTACTCTCTACCTTTAACGTTTTTAAAGAAGCAACTTTATATTTATTTATTTTTCAACCATTGATTTAAACATTTTCAAGTAATTAAATACTTCTGATTTCCTTGACTTCGTATGAAATAAGAGAAATCATCTATAAAAGTTAACAAATTTTTCCTTCCTAAGACATTTTGTTTATTGGACCACAAACTTACTATGTATTTGTTGCAATATTTTCGTTGTTTTTATTTTATTGTACACTTTAATCGCATGATTAACAAAAAATTCTTTACATTCGAAATCATCTATTCCATGATTTGAAATTTTATTAAGCTTCTTCATATCAGTAAAATCGATTTTTAACGAAATCATATTCCTTTATTTTGGTATGCACAAAGAGGAGGTGTTGTCGAGTTTAGGTTTTGAAATTGGACCTTATAGGCCCGGCGGGGGGTCCTCAAATTAGGACACCTCGGCTATGTTAAATTTTCTTAAACTTGTTGTTAAAATCGGGAATATTTGGATCCGCTATTATCAAAAAACTAAAGTAAGGACGGTAAAAATTTTAAAATTTTAATTTTCAAATGCGAATATCTCCTAAACTATAAGAGATAATTTACTGCTACGACGACATTTTTTATAGTGCTCGATGAGGAGATTCTATATACGATTTTTTTTAAATCGGAACTCAATTGAAGAAATAGGATCGTTTTAAAAATTTACATAGTCGAGGTGTCCTAATTTGAGGACCCCCGCCGGGCCTCTGGTTGGCCTTTAAGGTCCAAATTCAAAACCTAAACTCGACAACACCTCCTCTTTGTGCATACCAAATTTCATTAAAATCGGATTAACCGTTTAGAAGTTACCGAATTATTTCCCTCTTTTTTTTCCTATATCACTGTGCGCTGTTACCCTTTAGATTAGTATGTTGTTTTAACTTCCGAACTTTGACGGGTGTTGCGCGTTTTTCAAGTTTTTTTAGTAATTTATAGATCGATATGGCTTCGGTTACGAGGAATTCCATGTTAAGGAATAAATATCACTCTTAAGTCCAGACAGTATATGCGTATTTTAAAGCCTTGTATGGTGCAACGTTTTTGATTGCATCCTTGACCATGCTAGTTTAATCGATTATCTCTCAGATCTCTCCTTTATTAGTTTAAGTCTCTTACAAGTCCAATTGCACTCATCGATCTTTGTTAATGGTTAAATACGGGTTTAACCACGCTACCTCTTCATATCAAAGTTTCCAGGGTCTCGTTTAACTCCTCCATTATCGATTCTAGACGATACTCAGGGTCTACTTTACTTTGAAAGATCTTCCATTTTACCTCGACCAGTAAACATTTTTGTGCAAATAATTACCAATATGAGCTCATTTGCCATATTGCTTCATTTAATTTTGACATTAGACTTTATGAGCTCAGGAAGATACTTGTTCTTTAACAGACTCACTGTTGCTACCAGTAAATACATTAGTGTGACACCAGACTCTGCTGAACTCCTTGTTAACATTATCTTTCAAATAACAAGACTAGATAATAAGATAATGATTAGATCAATAAACATTTAACATATCGATTTGTTTTATATTTCCTTACGAAACAGACGTATTATTGATTTAACTTTATCTAATCGTTGATCACATCTTCCACTTTACTTTTGTAGTCTATTATATATTTCACATAGCACGGATCGTTCTGATCTCCTATCTACTACTATTTTGGCTCATTTTCGGCTTCTATCTTCTTCCACATTAAGACAACATCTCCTATGCGTTTGAATTTACAATAGATTGTTTGAATTTTTCATTTTAGCCTTAGAAGTTGTGAGCGATCTCTATAAATAATTCGAAGTTTCCTGTGATTGTCCAAATATGATCATCAAGAACCACTCCCTCCTCTGTCAATAGCTTAGATATAGTAAATTATAAGTAAATTATAACATGGTCAATTACAATTGCAATTACTTATAATGTGTAATTGAGTAATAACCAATTACAAATACTTGTAATTTTTCCGATTACTATTATTTGTAATGTGTAATTGACCAATTTGTCCATTTTGTCAATTACGATTAATGTAATTGTAATTGAAGTTTCCAATTAAAATTACTTGTAATTGTAATTAAGGTATTACATTCTAAAAATTACATGTAATTATAAGGAAAAAATTCACAATTACAAGCAATTGTAATTGGAAATTCTTCAATTACAATTTCAAGTAATTGTAATTGAAGAATTTCCGCAAAATTTAAATTTCAATTAAAATTTCAAAGCATTGTAATTGTCAAAACTTTAATTACAAGTAATTGTAATAGGTAAAGCTTTAATTAAAATTTCTTCAAATGTAATTATACCCTACTCCACTTTAGTGGGGAGGGTATATTGGGTTTGTGCTGATGTTTGTAACATAGAAAAATATTCGTCCTATACCCACCATAAAGTATACCAATCGGCTTAGAATCATTTTCTGAGTCGATTATTTGGATGAAATTTGGCATACACGCTTATTTTGGCCTAAGGATGCCTATTGAAAATGGTTAAAATCGGTCCATTATTTCGACTAGCCCCCATACAAACTCCCCTTCAGAAAATGACTTAAAGGCCAAAATTCACTTAGAAACACTAAAAACACTTTTAAATTTTACATTAATAACTTTGAAGTAGACTTAACTTCCCCTACCAACATTTATAAGCATAGAGCCATATTTTTCCCTACTCCTACATGCAAAAAATCTCTTCTTGTTGGGATTAGGTATGATGGTGATTTGGAGAAAATTGCGACTTGTAATTTACAGTTATAGTATATCATGGTTTTTTAGGAGTATGTCGCACAATTTTATTCTTTAAAGCGATTTCAGAATTCTATACAAATTTCAGTTTACTTCAATGTTAAACTAAATGAAATATAAAACTAACGCTTGTAATTTGAACAAATAGGTATTTATTAGTGCATAGTTACTTTAAGTGTAAAAATATTTAGTAATCTAAATCCATAGATACTGATTTAAAATACATGTCAACTTACCCCTTTGGTAAAGTTACCTACTAGTTATTTTACACTGTAGATATCTTTTTGTTGAAATTACAAACTTAAGTTGATAACCTATCCGAATTTCGTAATGATCGGGTTTCATTTTACCTTCGCTTTCTCATAAAACCCCCTTCAGAATAAGCCACGAATGACCAATTCACAATTCACTAATAACCAATAATATTGCAATTAAATTCAGCACAAATAAATGTTATACAAATATTAATCTGTCCAACAAATTTTATCTACATCGTTCCATATTTCAGCTAGACCGGTTAGAAAATTAGTTTGTCTTCAATAAATATTTTAATTAGTATGCATATCGAAACCAATGTAAAATGGTTTCGATATACAATAAAAAATAAATCACATTTAAAATTAACCACTGGTGTAGGATTCGAAAATATCAAGTGGGTGAATTGTTATATAGTTTTAAAAATAGAATACTTATGTTTCTTTATATTTTTAATTCTTACTGGCTGGTTAAAAACGAAAACAGTTATAGAATGCAAAACGTTTGTTTTTCTATTTTAATAGTTTAATAAATATTTCTGTTAAATTGTTTATAATGGTATACTCACCATTAGTAGTAATGTTATTGCATTTGATATGTTGGTCCATTGTTTGCATTGATCGTTCCATAAATATTCGCATTTGATTGTTGGCAAATAGGGTGTGAATCCATGTCATTATAAATGGGGTTGATGTAGGAGGATAAGTGCACTCACGCTCGCTCAACGTCTTCTTCTTCATCTTAGTGGTTTTCGTCTCAGTCGTCTTCATCTTGGTCGGCGTCTCTGTTATCGTCTTCATAGTTTGGTGTTGATTGGGGTGCTCACGTCCTTGTGTTGGGGAGGTGTTGTTGATAACTCTACATGTAGTGCTCTCCAGGAAACATCGACTATCAGTAACCAAACCCCGCCGATCCGTGTCCAGTCATCGAAGGTGTAACGCTACTAACAATACCTAATGGTGTGGCTGAATTAGTTGTTTGTCATTGTTGTTGTGCAGCAAATTTCATACGTTTTTGTTTTTGTCTCTGATTGCAGAACCAGACTCTCACCACATTCTTCTTAAGGTCCAGCTTCTCAGCAATGGCAGCTATCTTCTCCCCAGATGGCCTCGGTTGTACGGCAAAGTACGCTTCCAGAGATCGCTTTTCAGGTGCCGCAATGGAAGTCCTTTTTCTTGAAAAAAGACTCGATATAGATTACTCGATAAATGATATTCAAAGTGTAGTTGAAAATGATTCCCTCTATTCTCTGTTCCAATATATAGTAAATATACCAACACACACATATATCAATATGTATGTGTCTTTTTTTCGATCGTGTGTGCATATGTATCTTTTTTTCGATCGTGTGTGCATATGTATGTTCTTATATTTACATGCATTTGTTTATGTTTTTGACATTTACTAAAATAATTTGTGTCCTTCTTGGCTAGTTATTCTTCATCTGACTATATAATTGCTTGGATAAATTTTCATTTAAAAAGAAAAAATTAATACATACACTGGAATAAAGATAATGAAAAGTACTAAATTGTCTACTTTGTTTCTGATTTTTAAATTTTTTTTCGTTGAATTTAAATAAATTATAATTTAAATAAAAATAAACATAAACATAAAGAAAATTATTATTCCAAAACCTCTCACATTCTAAATTTTAGTTAATACAGATTTTTTCCCTAAATAATATATCGTACAATAATATTTATTTAGTCAAAGTCAATAATCGAATTAAGTGTACACGTGTCTGTGTAATTTATATATTTTTAAATCTTTATAGCCAATAAACGAGTGTAATAATTTCCAATATATCCACGCTACTCCAGTATTAGCTAATCAAATTAAAAACATGTCGAATTTAAAAATAATCTTTTAATGATTATAATGATATTGTGTTAGGTACTAATCTGACAACTCAAATGCAATTATTCATAAGCCGTTAATGATAAATTTTGGACTGGAATTTGAACATTTGAAACTGGAGTTGCGTTAATGCCTTCAACGGAATACAGATACATGTAAGATGGAATTTTGAAGGGCTTTAACTAAAACGCTGTCTACCTTTTCTTTTCGCCAGCAGGAAGTACACTTGGGGCATCGGGATCTCGTCTTTTGTTTTTCGCCTGTGCCTCGGCTTCTTCAAGCCACGCTTGTAAAATAGGCTTGAGCGCAATCATATTATTGTGCGACAGTGTTAGACTCTCAAAACGACAGATTGTACTTTGTGAAAGTGCCCCAACTCCAGGTAACTTTAAATTCGCTAGTGCTTTACCAACATCCGCTTGTGTAACTCCTATTTGAATTGATATTTAAGAATTTTTAAGTTTCATACATTTTATTTTAATTTCATGCCACGAAGAAATCTTAGTTTTATAACATTTATTTAATTTTTTACCTAGTTTTATTCTTCGTTGTTTAAATCGCTCGGCAAAGGCTTCAAGTTCTCTAGGATCTGTATCGGTATCCGGATGTAGACCCGCCGCCGCTACAGCGGCTGTTATCACAGGATGATGTACTGCAGAATGACCATGGTGACCTTTTTTGAATGTAATATATTAATTGTCGACAATTTTTATAAACTAAAATAATGCGGTTTAAATAGAAAATAGTTTCTTTAATGCATACCCGCAGAATGTCCACTTAAACTACTTGGATGATGATGACTCATCATATGGTTCATACTATGGTAGGATCCATGTAAATGTTGGTGCGTAGGTGTTAAAGGCGTTTCTGAAATGGGGGCGAGTGTTGTCATTGAACCTGTTGGATCCAGCATATCCAGTTGGTCCATGGAATGATGCATCTGTAAAAAAAGGATTTTATTAAGATTCAAATATTTTAATGTCTTGAAATTTTTATACCCTTCACCACTTTAGTGGGGAGGGTATATTGCTGATGTATGTAACGCATTGAAATACACATCTTAAAGTATACAAATCGGCTCATAATCATTTAGTCCGTACGTCTGTCCGTCCAAGTAAACCTTGTAATCAATAGGCAATTTTCAATATAATTTGATTAAACTTAACAGAAACTGGTTTTGGGTATCATGTGGTCGGCCATGTCCGACTATAGATTCTTATTTGTTTTATATTAATAGAAATATTTTTATAAATATTTTTGCATACGTTTTTGCAGCTTAGCAAAGCTATAGCTTAATTTTATAAAAATATTCATCTAATAGCAATTTTTTGTCTGATTATATATGAATGGTGTCATGACCAATGCTCTGGAAACTTTACTGGATATTCCACCAAGAGCCACTTGTCAAAATTATATTACCGTCTACCTTATCTCTACACTAGCGAATAGTCCGAATAGTAACAGAATGCGTAAATTGGATAAGAATAAACATGTTTACCCATACACTGAAGGGCGATATCAGCTGATAAAGTTAAATCTAACACTCTATTTATTGTAAAACTACTTCAACAGAATACTCTTCCTGAACCTGGGCAACTCGGCTACTCGGGATTTGTTGGCAACTAAAAAGGGAAAATAATTGCTTTTATAAGCTTGAGAGTATAAAAAAATCGTATGGGACCCTCTTAAGAAGCAATTGGAAAATTTGTAGGTATTGCGTTCAGTTCTTGAACTGTGGATATAAATAAACAGCACTATATATAAAATTTCTTTACTAACAAAAATGTCCAAGAAATGGAGTGTAGAACAGGCCCGATAGTGTCCTAAAAACATGCACCACATCTGAAAAGTTGCTTAGAGGGATCATTCAAAGTTTTTACTGGAGTTGATCTCCATATTTTCAAAGGTCTGAGTCAAAATATTTTGGGTTATTGTCTTATTTGATTTTCAAACTTTAGAGCAAATTTCATAATTAAATCATTATTTTTTATTGATAACATTAATTAATCTTAATACATAATAATTATAATAATTATGTTAAAAATATTACAAAGTGTTAAACAATGTAGGGAAAAATATTAAAGAACTTTTAACAAAAATGTATACTTATATTAATTAGGATTTGTACTTTAAAATCGTATTTACATATTTAAATATAATACAGATACATATACATACATACACACATATCAATTGAGTGCGTGTGGGTGTACAATTTTCTGTTCGGTTCCTCTTTTCATTTAAACAATCGTTCGTTCATTTACATTGCAAAAAATAAAACAAGAACAACAACAGAATAAAATGGAAATGAAATTGTAAAACAACAGCAAAAGTATCTACAACAACAACGAGCATAAACCAGCAACAACGACGATGAAAACAACAAAAAAAATTAACAATAAGAAATAATACATAATGTCGTTAAAGTGGAGCTCTTCAATTATAAACCAATCCCAAATTTAGAAAGGCTTTTATTGGTTTCACCCTTGGCTCTATCTATTTGAAATGAACCTTTATTTATGTATCTGATGGGTACCAGTACGCCGTCGCAGGAATTTTGCAACCCCTGGTTAGTATTTCGAAAATCATTTGAATCTGTTCTGTGGTTGGCTGGAGTGCCTGCAAAAAATTCTGTTAATATGTTCGCTTAGAATTGAATCAAATCTTTGTTGATATACTATTTTTTTTATTTTGTTATTGTTGTTGTTATTGTTCACCAACAAAATACAATACAACACAATACAATATTCGAGTACAATGCATTTTCATTGGGAAAAATACATTAAAAATTCCATGTTTCATAGTGTGTAATATTGATAAGAATACAAATATGTATACTCACTCATACAAACACATACATATGTACATACTCTTACATTTATATACAAAATATATACATACATACAAAAGCATCTACATAATATACATACAAACAAATATACATACATACCTACATTTTATATCATGCATATATAATGTACTATAGGTATGTTTGTATATATAATACGTACATATATACACACATACATACATATATAAAGTTTATTTATGTGGAAGTGTACATTAGACCTGCTCAAGATACACACATAGTTAATATCTATTTTTTATGATTTTTAGTTTTTACATAATTATTTAAAATTTTCTTTAATAAACCGATCGTAACCAGACACAAAATATGTCGGGTATTTTGAAACACTGAACCTAGATAGAATGTTATGGCCAAGTCGAACATTAATGCAAATACCTGGAGGAATCCGTTGCTATACGGATGTCTCTAAAGTAAGGGATACTTTGGGACCAGAATTCTATATCAAACACCCAGAAATATAAATATACTACAATCTTTATAATACCAAAAATAACGGAATGCCTAAATTGAATTAGGATATCTGTGACATGGATTTTAAGAAATGAATTCTTTTCGAGATATAATCGGTAACGAAAGTGCATAGTTATCTTGACTATAAGGTGCTTTCCACGGAAAGCTCCTTATAGTAGTCCCAATCGGAATTGATGTATTAAACAACCAGCTATGTACCTAACTTTAAGAAAAACTAAATTCTCTTACATTAAAGGACATGACTAATGTACAGATAGTACAAAAATAGTACATTATTTTTTTTTCTCATATAAAGTTGTTTTTTTTTTTTTTGTTTTTGGAACACAATCGTTTTATATTCCAATCCTAATACAAATATAATTTTTTTAGGAACATTATTTGTTCATAACAATGTTCAAAACGCAAGAATGTAAGAATACAATTGCACAAGGAAAAGCATTGTTAAAGTATGAACATTTCTAAGGAAATAAAAACATTCATCCAATTTGTCAATTTTAATTGTTAGTATTCAAACATTTATAAAATTTGCCTTAGTTCTAGAATTATTAAAGAAAAAGCCTCATTTTGTTATTAAATTTGTCTCTGTGTTTATACATATTTTACAATAATTCCTAGGAAAAACATATGTATATCCTTAGCAATTTTTTTAAATTTAAAGCTAAGTTTTTGATTTTCCGCCATTATTGTCTACCCTACGATGTTGATTCCAATCTAGAGCTGAACGTACTATATCGACTTTCTTAAGTTATAGCCAATCCACACTTACTTATCGCACAAGCTTTTCATTTCCAAAGACTCCTATGCATTCCAACTTTCTCAAAATCAATAATGTTCAGGTATAGCGGTGTGCACCATTCGACGGATTGTTTTACTAATTTGGACCACGCTTGATTTCCGGCCAGTTCTTTTCTCAGGCAAGCTGATCGCCTGATATAAAATTGTTGATAATGTGCTCGAATCTTTAACGTTTAATAACGTGATTTTCCTGCAAATAGAAAGATTTCCTTTCTTCGGCGACAAAGTTTTAATTTCAGAAATTTGATATGAGTATATGCAGAAGTTTCTGGATATGTTGTTAGAATCAGGAGCTTTATTGGACTTCATTCATGTAATCGCAGATGACATTTCGGAGATACTAGGTTGTGTTGAATTATATTGACTATTCGACTGGTATTGGAAGCAGGTGCATATGCTCGCTTTTGATGTTTGGGCTGGAGCGGAAATAGTTTTGGTGTAATATTTTCCCGGAACCTTTATTAGCGGTAGCAATTTTATCAAAAGTTTGGTGGTAGATAATGTGGAGTTCTTTAATTGACGCAATGTCGGCTTCGATGGTTTAGCAGCTTTCTATAGTTCATTTGCAATTTGTTTGCTACAAAGCCTTTAAAACAGCCAGCGCTTTATCATCTTGTTCAGTCAGAGCTTTCGTAGTCCTGATTTTGGCACAGCTAACTTCGTTCTTCTTTTTTGTACGCTACATTTATTAGATTCCTTGTTTTCCCTGTCAGCCAGGCTTTCTGGGGCTTGTTCTGTTAACAATGTGTTGGTCGCTGGTTGGTCGCTTTTTATCAATCTTTATTGCCGATACTTTCAATCATATGGTAGCGAATAATATATAATGATCACTGGATATCTCGGCGCCGTCTATGCTTTGCATATCCATCAGAACCACGTCATATTTTGCTCATGACCATGTTATCAATTTGGGTTTCGGTTGCACGTCACACCACAAGACTGTGATTAGAGATTCAATTAGAGATTCGAGGAGACGTCCTCGAACATGAATCCAATTAAGTAGCGGTTTATTATAGATTCTACATATGTATGTAAGTGGAATTGATTACCAAATAATGATCGATTATAATCGAACTCAATTAAGTACGTATATTTTGAGCAAAATCGAATTATCAATATCTATCTGTCTATTCTAAATACCATCAAGTCTATTAATAATACTAATATAATATTTTTAACTTCTGAACTAAGATTTCCGAAAACTATATTTTAGAACGAATAACACTACATTCATAAACGTGGCCATTCTAAATCACGCGACCACCAGCAATATTTCATTCCATTCATGTGGAATAATTCTTTATCCAATAAATTACAAGAATTTTTAATTGGTTAAACCTATGAAAATACATAAATATCCATTAAAATAGAAATCTGTCGATTCAATTAAAAACAAACTGTTCATAATTATTGAATATTTGAATAGCATTGACAAAAGAAACAAAACATTGTAATGATAATACGTTTTATTTTTCAACTGTCTTCCTCAATGAAACACAGTAGTTGAACAATTTTTAAGGACATGACATAGCCGAAATCTTATATAAAATTTTATTAATTTATTGTACAGTTTACCTTTATAATAAAAGTATAAGTACTTATGTATTTAATCGACCGATAAATCTTATGTTTTTCCTACTTAAAAACTTTGTCGAAACTTAGGTGAAAATAAGTATATCAGTCAGGACCTCAAATATTTGTTCGAATACACGTTAAATCATGTTGTCCCCTATATAAGTGAATCCTTCGATAGAAAACAGGCAATATTCATCGAAGGCGTTTTTAACAACGTGACCACTGATACATTTATTCATTCCTAAGGCAAGTTTTAGGTTAAAGTAGAAGAAGGATATTTCGCGATACACCACAAGGTGGCATTAATTTCGGTAACCCGAAGAAGCGTTGAAACGGTCTATGATCAACAAGAAACATCGGTGCTAGACGTTTGTAAGAGAACCTTAATCATGAAATGGGCACTTCATCAACCAATGCCCTGTAAGCTTTGCATGATATTCCACTCATTAAAACATATACATTCGTATGAGATGTGAGGCGTCACTTACAGCAAAATAGCTGATAACTTTAGACGAATTGATCAAAATAGTTATAAAATACGGCATCTTATACATTGGCGCCTAATCGCATAAAATATACAAAGTAAAATATCATGGTCAAGCGGGTCATTAGAGCAAATATTCGTACTTATACACTGCTACACGGTTGCCTCTGAATTAGGGGTTAAAGCGAGCTTGGGGTTATACATTGTTTATCTAAAATCATAATTATATTACTGTTTACCTGATCCCTACACTATTTTCCAAAAGTCCAAACAAAAACAGTGTGATTAAAGTGCAATAGAGGTTAACAATTTCAATGATAGCCAGGAGACAATTATGGAGATATCAGGAATTATAGTGAAAACTAATACAGTATTGGATTGTTAGAAGGCTTTAACGTAATACTCATTCATTGCCACTCGGAAGTATTTGGCAATGAATGAGGATGTTCTCATCTGCTATATAATATGGAGCTTTAGTTATGATTCAAAGAAATTTTTTATAGGCTCAGGAAAAACTTACATTAAAGATTAATGAGTTACTTCTTTATTAGCATTTTAACTCATTATTTTAACTCGTTATTTAGGACAAGTACTTCTACGCTCCCTTACAAATAGGTAGTTATATTTAGAGTATATTTTGCTTACAAAGAAGATATTGAGTAAGTTGTTTTGTTTTTAATAATAAAAAGGAGCCAGTGAGGATACGAACCAAGGACTTCTGTTTGTTAGCTAAATGTTTAACTCACTGCACCACTGCTTAGCTATTTTACTGCGGATATTTTCGGATACAAAGTTAATGTTGTTTTCTTTTTTATAAAACAGATTTCATAACACGCAATTAAATAAAATGTGCAAACAAAATAACAAAGCCGAAAATAAAGTACTTCTATATTAGATTAAAAGAAAGTCATTACTTGAGTACTTTAAAGTAATGCAGATGGTAAGTAGTTGTGATTGAAGTGGTTATGAATGCTGGGGGTGTACAATAATACACATACATATAACTTTAAAATCTTGTTTGTTAATTTGATTACTATAACAAGTTAAAATTTTTGACATATTAGTTTCCAGTATTTAATTAGCTACTTTCTATTAAGTGTCCACATTAATACGACCATCGACTGTGCGTATAGAACAGGATGTTAAGTAAATGAAACATTAATTGCAAAAAACACTAATGAGTAATTTTCAAGTAGTTTAAATATTTACACAATTGTAATTTGCCAACAAAAGCAACAGTAACAACAACAACAAAAATAACAATATTTGTAATAAACAAAAACAACAATAAACGAATAAAACAGAAAACAAATGTACAGAAACAAACATATGTACATATATGTATGTTTATATGTAGTGTTGTTAAAGCAAACCTGGTCGAAAGTGCTTCGCAAACAACATTACAGAGTGAAATCTATTGTCAACCATTAATAATTTTTAACAACAATGAATAATAATAATACGTTCAGTAAGCATCTGTTATTATTCCAAACAAATCAAAACAAGTGCAGTAGGGCAACAATTGTATGTATGATGATACTCTCTCATATATACACACACATACTCACACGCGTCTTCACTTACACGCATACATACGAATACAACCTGACTCACTCTTACACTTTGTCTCAAAGGAAATGAAAGCAACAAACAACAAAAAAGGAAACACAAATAAAAACACATTCAAATAAACTTGCTCACACAAATCTTCATAAATTGAAATTGCGGCTGAGGATGAAATTGAAAGGGAGGGGTGCGTTAAATGGGAAAATGATACACTTTATTTTTACGCGTTGTACACAATCATAAAACAACAAATTGCCACATAAATACGGGGTGGTTTGCCACGTAATAGATTTTATTTAGTTTTTTTTGTTACTTTTAAAACAAATTTGTTTTCCTGTTCGTTTCCCCCTTTCTTTCAATATTTTTATTATTAGTGTTTGTTGCTTGTATGCTGCATTGTAAGTAGTAAGCGAAGAAGCAAGGGGTTTAACATAAAACACCATTTCTCACTCCAGACACTCATCTCATCTGCAGCATTTTACCAGCTTATGCAGTAAGTAGTTATAAAGTAGATTTGTATCTCATATCTAACACCACAACGGGCACTTATTCTGGTCGACGTACAATGTGCAACAGCTTTTCATTTTTGATGTTTATCGTTTAGAATCGACCTTTATTTTCGAGACATTAAAAATCACTTAAAATAAAGTTATATTGAGAGATGCTAAATGAAAAGGGCATTGTATATTTAAAATTATTGAATATGACTACGACTACAATATTATAATAATTTTTTAAGCTATTCACTTATAAGACATATGTATGGTTTATTTAGCATATAATTAAAAAATGAAGAAGTCCACAATTTTAACGTGAATACCTGGCACCCAAAGGTAACCTACCCTTTAATGTCGGACAATTTATTAATGTCGGACAATCTACAGATCATATGTTAAGCATTATCGATTACACAACAAGTAAGAAGTTATAGTTGGGCGAGGCCGACCATATAATACCCTACACCTGTTACTGTTTAATAAAACTGTGGATATTTAAAAAAATTTTGATGGGGGCTCTTTAGAGGGGCTAGGGTCAAATGAGGCTCTACCATTATAAAGTTCATCAGGGTCATCAAGACTAGTATAGAATTTGGATCAATAGGCTTCGTCTACAGTACCATAAAAGATCATGTGCCAAATTTCATTGAATTATCTCCAAAATTGCGACCTGTAGTTTGATTAGAATGTTTACAAGCCCTATTGTAGTCTGTAGTTTGATTACAAGGTTTACGTGGACGGATAGACGGGCGGACATAGCTAAATCTATTCAGAAGATGATTCTGAGCCGATTGGTATACTTTAAGGTGGGTGTAGGACCAATATTATTGTGCGTTACAAACATCAGCACAAACCCAATATACCCTCCCCACTAAAGTGGTGTAGGGTATAAAAATTAGGTACATTCAATTGTTTAGTCATGTGATATAAAAATATAGGTCCACAGACATCATTCTTTTTCTGGTATTCCAGTGTTCATAAATTTACAACATACCATGTAGCTACAATCGATAACATGATCTTGATTAGTGTTTCATCAACCAATGGGATCTCCGAAAAAAGAAAGACTGAACTATTTTAGAAAGTTCATTTCAATTGAATTTTCCAATTGGAAAATTTTAAAGTATATTGAGATGAACAAAATAAATTATTTGGTATCAATTGAATATTAATGTAATAAATTACAAATGCCTAATATTAAAGTGAAAATATGAAATAAACAACCTGTTTCTAAATTTGTTTAATTATAAAGCTTTTTTTGATAATGTTGATTTTTTTAAGTGAATCTAGACCCCTGGGGTAATAAGTGTAGTTCATTTAAAGTCAGTAGAGTCAGTTAAAGTGTATAGTTGTGTAGACGGACGGACGGATTAATACTGTTGCTAATAAGATTCTGGGTTAACATATTATTAAAGTAGTTATCGCACGCAGTGAAAACAAAAATCACCCTCTTGAATTTTACGCTATAATTTGTTGGTAGGTTTTTTTTTACATATTGTGGTCCCCGCGCAGTTCATTTAAAGTTATTTAGTGTTCGTGTGTCTGTAAGTTGAAAATAAAACTAAGGTACACTTTTGGGAAACATTAGATTGTATGGCAGAAGCAACCTGCGGCAGACGAGCAAATCTAATACATAGTACAAGAACGTACCCGTTCAACGTTCGATTGCAATAAAAGAACAACAACATTGACCGACGGCAAGGGCAAAATGAAGCAACATGGGACGACAACTATGGCAATGACGACGACAAGTGTAATGAGAAAATAAATGTCTGTGTGTGTGGATGTGTAGCTACTTGTTTCTTGCATTTTTTTGTTAACAACATGCGTAACAAGCATGGAACAGGTTACTGAGACATTAACATGTACACACAGATAGATGGATGGATGCATTAAGCACATTATCCGGGGTTATAACCTTACAGCGTTAATGGTGGTAGTAGCATTGAGCATACACGGCTACATAAACATATTTACGTACAATACAGCATTAGGATGAGTAAACAAAGGTGGGTTAAAGGGACGCAAAATATTATGATTTATTTTTATTACAGCGGGTAAAGTGGTGTTTTACGAGCAAAAAAAAAGAAACATACAAATACAAATAGTAGTAAAAAACAGGAAGAAAAAGAACATTTTTATAGACTATCAGACAAAATAATGCTCAGGGTTTCTCAAACATTTCACTGTAATTGTAATTAATTTAATATTAAAAAATGCAGGCGAACTATGCAACATGATTTTTTTTAATACTTAATTTTTGCCGTTTAACCTATACAAATATGATAGAATGTTAATTCTTAGATAATTAGCAGATAGTACAGATAGTTACATCTTTTCTGCCTCATTTGAAGGCAAGACAGCCTCAGCGCCTATATCACTGATTAGAAAGATGTCTGCATGTGTTTTTGGTCTTGTCTTTTTATAACTCTTTAAATTATTCGAACATCATTGCAAGAACTAGATTAATTTCCTCTTTGCTGTTTGGAAGTACAAACAGCTTGCTAGAGGCAATTTTATCGTGGAAGAACTACAACTCCTGATGTAGTAACTTTATCTTCTCTCTTATGCTGCTTAAATTTATATGGACATTTTTTTACTACAAGACTCTATATCACAAGTATCATAAAGAACAAAAAGAACAGAAGTATGTTATTGATTTAGCCTTTAGCAAACCTTGTCAGACTCTTTCGTTAAATCGAAATTTCTTTATATCGGAATTATTTTTTTAGTAAATTTCTTTATTTAATGGACATTAAATTATTTATTATTTTAAATTTTATTTCAAATAACTGAACAACGTACACGTTTTTCCATTTTGAACATCTAGACGTTTTGAGAGTCACTTTTTTCCTGCTATTTTCTTAACTTAATTTTTTAAAAGATAAAATTGAACTCTTAAAAAAACTAAATCTGGGAATCGAAAACTAAGACTTATGCTGATAATTTCAAAATCCTGAAATAATTGTGACATGTTGGGATATCTGTATGTATGTAATATATCCGGTTTAAACTTGATTCAAGCTAAAGTTATCATTAAATTCACATCTTTATCGAGTATAAAATTTCTTAAAAAACAAGGATAATAATATTTATTTATTTACAAAATGTTTCAGAATCACTGGCGTACAGGTTAATGCTAAAGTTGCTTAATCGACGGGTGGATTTGCACTTGCTGTCTTCATTTTTGCTTTCATTTATATTGGTATTGCTGTGGGAATTCCTATGGGATTGTCTAACAAATTGTATACATTCATTGCTATAAAAAACGACTTACACGAACAAAAGCTGTAGCAAATTTTAGCTCTACAAGTAACAACAACAGAGCCAAGCAGGCACATCTTCCGCAAAAGTACTTGTCGCTTAATTTTGTTGTTGTTGTTGTTTCTTTCAGAAAAGGAATGAGCAGCAGAACAACCCAAATAGTTGTTATTAAATCGAAATATAATGTTTTGTTGCTGGTGAATTTTTTGTTTCAAATTTTTTTTCGCTTCTATCCTCTCCTTTATATGTATTTAAGGATATTGAAATTGCATTAATGTGTACAATTTTTTTTGTTTGTTTATTTATTTCAGTTGTTGTTTTACCCTCTTTTTGTGTCATTACCATCTCAATTCAAACCCATATCAATTCCTCATTTGTCTCTCTGGTAGTTTTTCCGTCCGTCTGTCTAGCTATCTGTGTGTTTGTTTGCCTTTTTTCGTCCTTTTTTATATTTTCTAATTTTTAATGTGTGATTCATGCTTTGTGCTATTTTTATTTTTGGTTAATGGAAATCTGCGTATAATCCTGCTCGAGTTGATAAGATGGGCGGGATAAACTAGTTATTGCCATTAATACGTTCAATTTGATGTGCATTTCGGTGTAAGTAAATAACAACCTTATTGAAAACATTAAAGCTTAGCGAGTACTTAACATGATGTACGTACTCCATACTCTACAACAACCATAACAAGGAGGTCATGATGAGGAAGGAATATGTATGTTTGTATGTTTAAGTAAATAATGCGATGAATGTTTTTCAATTCCATTTTCTACCCCTGCCACCGCTTACTGCTTATAATTTCTTTTTCTGCTTTGTCTTACCTTTGATGTGCTGATAAGTGTTTCTTTTTTTATTTTTGGTTTTGGGAGTTTGGACATTAAGATCTTTTTTTAAAAGGTTTAAATACTTTTGAGATGTTAAAGTTTTTGTTTGTTGTTGTACATTCTATTTAGCTGCTTTGATTGCATATACATATGTACTTACAGCGATACATTTGTACAACCATACAAACTTAAACGTATTTACGCTTTAATGGAAATCGACTGTATGATCTAAAGTTCTCGTCAGATTTTTCAATAAAAATAAGCTTCTTGTAAAACAACTTAAATTTACTTACATCTGTCCATTTGTATCTGTATGAATGGTTTGTATTTAGGAACATTATCTCATAATACTGAAATGGAAAACACCGAAAGTGTTTTAGCCTTTTTATGCCATTGAGCCATCTAGCCGAACCAAGTTGAGTCTTTAAGTGCATTAAATATTTAAGTTTGAAATAGATACATGCAGGTACTACTATATACATATATGGAATATATTATCGATTACTTGTCAACATTAATAATGAATCCCCTTATCATTTATTTAAATCTTGTCCGATATTCAAATCATTTTATTTCACATATAATTTAAACAATATTTAGTGATTGAATTTTATAGAAATTTTAAAAAAAGTGTTATATTTAGCTAATATTTTATATAGGTTATTTAATAATAATGTATAAATCGAATGAAGATTTTAAAAATCTACAGTTTACAAGCTGAACACGGGATTAGATTTATAATATACTGAAAATTAAAACTTCAAAAACATTGTGTACATAGTATTCACTAAATATATTATCTTCCGATATTCAGTATCTTAGTTTCCTGGACGTAATAATGTCGCTACCAAGGCTAAATTGTAAGAAATTTTTATTAGCAAAGTTTCGTGGCGAAAGTTTGGTTAAAACGGGCGAAATTACTGTTTTTGTCCTTAAAAAGTGATTTTTTCTGTTCTAAAACTAAATACTTTCGATTTTGCTTTTAAAGTGTCAGAAATATGTATTGAAAAAGATTCTTTGCGAAAGTTGGACCAGAACCGGGAAAAAAGGCATGTGGGTAATTCAAACTTAACGGGTAAAAACGGGTAATTATGTGTAATTTAGGTAATTTTGCTGTAATCAGTCAAAAGGCACATTTTAGAAAAATGAAATTAAATTGGGTAAAAAGGAGAGTTTTGTATTTTTCATAAGGATAGCTGGGTCAACTTTAAGAAATTGTAAACATAGATATATCTTTACTTAGAAGTTTCAATTGGTTATATTATTATTCCAACAAATCAGAAAGGGACAAAATACGGAACACGGTAAAATTATTATTTTTTTAATGAAGAAAGAAAAGTAATATCTACTTACATACATATGTATATACTATAACTCCATTATTCACAAACAAAATTTTTATTTTTAAAACGGTTTATAAATTAGATTTTGTATGGAAATTTTGTTTTATAAACCTTTTATACAATAAAAATGTTGTTTGTGAATAACGGGTTTCAAATTTTAAATATTAACCGCTTTATTTATGTCAATATACAGAACTATGGCACTTTACATTGTATTTTAGCAAATACTTTTTAGATGATATCACTGTCGCCCATTCTAAAAGAAGAATGTAATAGCTGTAAAGGGAAGGGAGCTCGAGGCAGTTAGCCTGACAAACGCAAAACCATTCGTCGCAACAAAAGCTTAACTAAAAATATGGGTGAGAGAATCCCATAAGACCTCTTAGAATAATGAAACAGAACCACAAATAGAACCACAAAAACCCTATGGGGTGATTCTGATGAGAGCAAAACGAAAAATCTCCTCAAAATGAGCAAGTCTGAAGTTAGTTCTTTGCCACTGCAAGGCATTCGTGGAAGTTAGATCCAAGTATCTTGGAAGTGATGTTATTCCGGAAATAACATTCCTAACTAACACTGACTGGAAGATTCATAGGAATTACGTTCAGGAAACTGAGTATCTGAACACTAAAAACTAATTTCTCACGATAAGGAGGGCACAAAAGGCCCGATTGTTGCCTAAGTGTATTTCTTCGGATTTAATGTAGTATATATCCTCCTATCAACCTAACCTACTCAAACAGCATATACGCTGAACTCCCTGCAATGGTAAGAATTGGTCCAACTACACATTAAGAAAGACGATATGTCATGCCTATTTTATAGCGCTTAGCACCGATGTGTCTGCACTTCATCCTATCTTTTAAGTACTAAACTATAGCGGTCCAGGATACAATATACTAAGCAATTTTTGGACAAAATACCGATTTCCATGTTTACCAGGTTAACATTGAGTATTTTCGGTAAAACCCAACTCAAGGCTATAATCAAAGTATAGATATTTGGTTCCTTTTCCTTTTTTTCGTGGTTATCCAGAGTTAAGGGTGTAAAATACCACCTATAATGACCACGAAATAGGAACAAAAGGATATATATTTTTTTAATTAATTTCATGAGAGTCTAATTTCTTTGTGTTTTATTTATATTTAAAAACTTATTGATTTTTTTTCTGTATACATTTCTACCTGTATACATGTATTTTAAATAAGTGCAGGTCTAATGTATGTATATATAAAAAATACGTTCCAATATACATACATACATACATACATACATACATACATACATACATACATATGTACTTATGATATATATGTATATATAAGACAGACATAAATAAATTGTAAAGCAAAAACACTTTTAACACATATTGCATTTTTTGTTACAAAAACTTTTGAGATATCCTTTTTGAAATTTTTATTTACTAACACATGTATGTATGTAGTTATTTACCATCATATGTTTGTATGTGTAAAAGAAATTTCTTTGTATGCGCAGTTCATATGTCCATATTAAAGTAGTGTCCACTTTTAGTTTTTTTCCTAAATTTTTGTTATTGTTGAAATAAAGTAACAACAACAGTAATGACAAACACTTTTATATTATTTATTAATATTATTATTTATATTACTGTACGGTTAGACAATATTTTCATTTATTCTCTAATATGACATGTGAAAAATAAAAGTTACTTTGACATACGTAATTTTATTAATTTGTTCTCAATTGTCAAATAACGATCATAAATCAAAAGATTTAAAGACTGTCAATTCATTTATCTATTATTTGTTATGTAACCACGTTATTATACCCTACACCACTATAGTGGGGAGGGTATTATACGTTTGTGCTGATGTTTGTAACATACAAAAATATTGGTCCAATACCCACCTTAAAGTATACCGATCGAATCAGAATCATTTTTTGAGTCGATTAAGACATGTCCGTCCGTCCGTCTGGCTGGCTGTCCATGTAAACCTTGTGCGCAAGGTACAGGCCGCAATTTTCATGATAATTTGATGAAATTTGGACCAAGCATGTTTTTTGGCACAAGGACGAAGCCTATTGAAAATGGTTGAAATCGGTCCATTATTTCACCTAGCCCCCATACAACCGTACATCCCGATTTAAACTTTTTATGCCATAATTACGTCAAATATTCTGCTATCTCTCTAAAAATTGGCACAAATAAGTTTTATATAAGTATAAATGACACTGCAGATTTTCGTAAGGATCGGCCTATATTTGACCCTAGCCCCCATACAAACCCCCTTCAAAAAACAAGTAGGAAAGTATAGTCGGGCATGGCCGACCATATGATACCCTACACCATGAGTATATTTTTACAATTTTTACTTTTATAAAATTTTAATTTTTTGTAAAGAAACTTTTATGTTGAATATTACCATAATTCCAAAATATTTAAGCCATTTATTGATAAAAAACTAAAATTTCTAAATGAGGCTTTATATAGGTCAAATATGGGCCGATCCTCGGTAAATTTGGGAAAAGGATATATTTCTAAATAACAGTTAGTTTTGTTGAGTTTCATTGCGATACAAATGGTTACAAGTCAATTTTAGACGTTTGTCATTTTTTGAAGCGGGGTTTGTATGGGGGCTAGGGTCAAATATAGGCCGATCCTTACGAAAATCTGCAGTATCATTTATACTTATATAAAACTTATTTGTGCCAATTTTTAGAGAGATAGCAGAATTATATATAAAAAGTAATTATAGCATAAAAAGTTCAAATCGGGAGGTACGGTTGTATGGGGGCTAGGTGAAATAATGGACCGATTTTTTTGTATGTTACAAACATCAGCACAAACGTATAATACCCTCCCCACTATAGTGGTGTAGGGTATAATGACTTAAACGTCTAAAATTGACTTGTAACCATTTGTATCGCAATGAAACTCAACGAAACTAACTGTTATTTAGAAATATATCCTTTTCCCAAATTTACCGAGGATCGGCCCATATTTGACCTATATAAAGCCTCATTTAGAAATTTTAGTTTTTTATCAATAAATGGCTTAAGTATTTTGGATTTATGGTAATATTCAACATAAAAGTTTCTTTACAAAAAATAAAAATTTTAAAAATATACTCATGGTGTAGGGTATTATATGGTCGGCCAAGCCCGACTATACTTTCCTACTTGTTTTTCTATTACAAAGAAGATTTGCAATTTTTTTTGTCATTTACGAAAATACATATAAACCAGTGATTAAAATTACTAATATATTAGTAACCAAAATGCATATTTTCTCCTATGCATACGTATGTAATATTAAAATAAAAATATATTTTATGAATATAATATATTTAATTGCTATTGATATAAAAATGATATAGTCAGAAAAATAAATATAAATTGTATAAAATTAATTTAATTAATAAAATTATAATAAAAAACTTAAACACTGATTTCTATAATTTTATATTAGAAATATCAACATTAAGAAAAAATCGACAGTTGTACACGGAAAACCCGGATCACCCAATATTTACACCTAAATATTCATATGGGTATCAGTTTATTATTCAAAACTTTATGATTGTAGCGGTTAAAATTTTTAAGATGTACGAATATTATTTCGGATTGAATTCAACTTTTGTTTGTTATTTTTACATTCTCATGAATTCAAAATATTATACGATTCATAATCATTGCCGTAACGTTGTATGTCGTAAGTTTTCACTATTCATTTTTATACCCTACACCACTATAGTGGGGAGGGTATTATACGTTTGTGCTGATGTTCGTCGGCACATTTATGCTCTGCTTGCGTACATTTCATGTTCGTATATTACTGCTTGCATGGCTTCAATATTGTTGACTTCGAATAATTTGTGTAGGAAAATATTTAAAATATTATAGCCAAGCCATATGCCATATATGTGGGTATTATAAATATGTTAGCGAGTTGCTGCGTAATATATTGTAAGTGAAAACATTTTATATTTGTCTGTAAGCTATAATATGCAATAGTTTGTATGGGTAAATATTTTTAGCAAAAATACTAGAAATATTTTGAACAGAACCATTTTTTAAATATGCATATTTTTACATATGAGGTAAATGCATATTTATTGCAAAGTCAAAAATAAAAATATAAAAGCATTTACTAATATTTAAACTCTGATATAAACTAAATAAAAGACATGTAGTATTTATTTCTACACAAATGATAAAAATTATTGAAATGTTATGAATGGAAAACTCCTTCCTTAGCTCTGTAATTTAGAATATTATCGACTAACAGCGTTATCATTACAATTAACAAACTATTTATTTAAACTATGGCCAACTAGGAGAACAGTATTGTGCAATTGAAATGTATAAACTTAATCTGATTTTATTCTGAATTAAGTGGCTAAAAAATAATTTATTTAGAACTATTACTTCATATATTCAATATTTTTACATTAAAATACTTTGAAATTGATCAATAAGAAAAGTGGACTTAATCATTTTCGTTTGTGAATCGTTATGTATTACTCAGTTAGTTCCTTGATATTAGGTATTGGATTAATCGGAATTTCATAATTGCATGTTCACATTAAGTAGAGAAAATATTTTGAACTCCATTTTGGAAAATTTCTTGCATGCGGAGATTTCTAAAACGAAATGATAATGTTAGATTGGTACTTCCGGATACAATCAATTTCAACACGTATATGACTTAGAACCACAATCTTAGTCTTCGGTTATCGATCTCGGTTACAATGAATTCTCGGTTTTAACCAGGACAAGGATTATCATACACTGAAAATGCTAAATATGCGCTTATAATATGCACTCTATGGGAAAATATGCTCTAGAAGTGTAAAATATGTATTTTTATTATCTGAAAGAGAATTTATGTGTTCAGGTGTCAAAAAAAGCCCGATTTTAATAAAATTTTGTGAGAGGGTGTATTTTTGTATAACTTATATTTATTTCGGGCTAGAGTGAGGGATGTGTGTGTGAAGTTATTTGTTTATATGGATACACAGATGGACAGACTTAGAAACTGCGTATAGACAATTATTTTTGGACCTTTAAATCATCAGCACAAACTATAACCAAGAACAAAATAAATAAAACTATGTAAAATTTAATTTTATAGTTTTAGAGATGAAACATACATAGTATTTCGTTGTTAAGAATTTTTTGGAAAAATTACAAATAAGTAAATTACAAATTTATTGTAAAAATGTATGATATATAATGCAAAGAAAAATTAAAAACATTGCAATAAAAATGTTATAAATATAGCAAAATAATATATGCATTTTGTTATAAGTGCATTGTTGCAAATTCTTTAATTCGAAAAAAATAGTTAAAAGTTATTTTAAGTTATTGGCTATAAATATGCATTTGCATAGAGATCCTTGCCCTGGTTATAACGAACTAACTTTCAAGTCCAGACATTCTAGAAACTATGCGCTATAGTTCAAAACAGCTTTCGGGACACCTTTTTTTATTCCTTGAAATTAGTCTCAGTTCAAAAGGTATTTTCTTAACTAAGCGTAGTCGGCGTTCGATATATTATGGTTAACGTGGTAGTTTACTACACGCGAACAGTCAAGTAGAGTCGAAGATACACCATTTTGGATATATCATAGAGCAGAAAATTCTTGCCCCCGCTATTTTAAAAATCTTTACTAAGCTAAAAAATTATATACCTTTTTCGCTCTCAAAAAGCTTTTTATTGTTCCATAATTTGTTATTTTTATATCGAATTTTTAATTAGAGATTTATTTCATTTCGTTGGATTATTTTTTTCATTTTAAAGTTTGGAGAGCCCCCTGAGGCTGGAGAGTTGATTCATAACGCAGTTTTATATGATTTTATTAAGAACACTCCTATTTGATTCCCATCTCTATCCGTATGTGTGAAAAAATTTCAAGCAAAAGTAATCGTAATAGTTTGAATCGAATGTCCCTTGACTTATCCTTTTCTAAAATCTATTTCCAAGAATTCTTACACATACTACAGAATGTAGTATGTGCAATATCGTATCGTTGTATGTCATAAAAATTTTTAAAATTAAATTTTTTTCAAATAAAATAATAAACAAGTATAAATGCATAGTCGGGCATTGTCGACCATATGACATCATACACCAGTGAGTATGTTAAAAATTTGGATTACTTTTTAAATAATACAGCATTTAATTAGATTTTTACCTTAATTCCGAGAAATTTATATTTATTGTTGACAAAAAAAAGAGATCCTTTTATATGTTGGTTGAAGAATTTACGTCTACATTAAAGTTATTTATGTAGAATTTTATCGAGTTGTGTTTATAAGTGAATTTTTGAATATAAGGTATTTTTTCCAGGCCCGATCATAACAAAAATCCGCAACGTCATTAAGACTTCTATAAAACTAAATTTTTCCGATTTTTGTTGACATACTGGATCATTTTAATTGTGAGCTCAAAAGCCCTATTCAGGGGGTGCGGTTGTAAAGGGGTTAGGAGAAATAATGAACCGATATCAACTTGATTCGAAAGAAAAGTATGTGCCAAATTTCATCACATTTACATGAACACACAGACAGACGGTGAACACACAGGCTGACACAGTAAGTGATTCTGAGCCGATTGGTATACTTTTAGGTGTAGGCAATATTTTTGAATATTGCCCACTATAGTGTTGTATGTTATAAAAAATGGCGACATACCATACATTCATAAAACAACGATAATCAAATGGACTTTTATCTTGTCATTACCGTTATAAATAGCGAGCATCTTTTTTATCTAATTTGTTAAATTATATTAGCTACAATATGACAAACTTTATTCTTCATACAAAACAAAAATAACAATAAAAATCAATAAAACTCGCCAAAAATATGTTTTTTTTTTAAATTCAGTTTTTTTTTACATTTTTCCATATTAAAAAAATCAAACAGGTGCACCAAATGAATTTAATTTTATTAAACCACTTGTGGTTTAAACGAAAACACGACAATTGCCATAAAAAACAACTAAAATGAATTCAAAGGACGAAAGGAAGGAAAACATTTTAAGGGAAATTAAACCATATGTTGAACATATTTAACTAAAACGTATACATGAACATTTATACACCACGTAACTCTGATTATTTACCGTCGTTAACCGGAAACATATAAGTGTAATTTAAATTGAATTATACTTCATTAAGGGTGGACGAAGGCGCTTCAAACTTTCCTGTAGGAATAAAGAAAAACCTTAAAAAGGAATTTATATAGAGAGTGTGTATTTTAGGAGTAAAATAGTTTCGAAAAGAACCAGTTTAATGAACTAACATAAAAAACAATTACAAATCATCTTTTAATCAGAGAATTCCTTAACGAGATTGTAAACAATCGTGTGCTCTGTCAGCTCCATCATAATCATTATACGCAATGAAGGACGATGGTTGTTTTTTTATTCTTAATTTATTTTTTGTTTATTTCATGTTAACTCCTTCATTAACGTAATTATAATTTGAATTACCAGTTATTACAGTTACAATTATTACTGTAGTTGTTGTTGTTACTTTTTTAATTATTGGAAAAATGTAGTCTCATTCTAGTATCATGTAGAAGTAACACCCCAAATAAATAACTACCACCGCAGCAAGTACCGACTCTATAGCCAAACTTTATTTTTCTACAATGGTTTGGTGAGGTTTCGCTGGCTGGGTGGCTGACAACGACGACGATACCAAAAATGTTCTCTAGTTAATTTTATTGTTATTTTAATTGAAAATTTGACAGTTTGGCTAATAAAAAGAATGAGTTTCGTTTGGCGTTTGTTAGCTTTCGATTGTTTTTTATTTTAATAAAATTAAAATAATATAACGGATCTACATATACCCACACATTCATCCTTCCTTCCTGCCCTCCATTCCATCGTTTATTCGTTACATTCAGTGATAAAGGTAACGTGTTGTTTGCCTTCTGGGAAATGGACACGTGACGGTCGTTCGCCAGGTAAGTAGTATATTTATGATTCGTGTCTATAATTGTAATTGTTGTTGTACACTTGAATTGTATAGTTTGTTGTAAAATCAAGGGGTTTAGAAAACTTATTGGAAGTTGATTGTAATCAAATTGCACAACCTGTTTTCTGGAGACAATCACACGAAGAAAACCATAACGGAACGAAATGTCTACAAGTGCGTGTGTTTGACTATAAGTGTAGGAGTGTGTATCTACTCCTAAACCACCCCACATATACATATGTTAATACATATGTACATACAAACATATAAAACTAATTTCCCAGTTCCGGCGCTACAAGTACAAAATCATAAATTATACGGTATATGTTGTATATAAGACATGGTCTAAAAATTATCTTCAAATCTGAAGACTAGATTAAAAAAACAATATCAATAAAATTTTGAAGATATTTAAAACTCTACTCAGAATGTTTGCAATTCGGGTGTAAGAGAAATAAAATAACCGGATCAAAATCCACTTAAATCAACTGGATTGCAAAACATTATAGAGATTAAGAGAAAGATTTCTTAAAATAAACATACAATTGATTACATTTTAACAAATGTATATTTGAAGAGCATGCCTAATATTGGTTGGTAAAGTGAAAATTTTGAGTGGTGTGGTTGAATGATGATGTTAAAATTTTTACTGCAACATTGTAAGAAATACATACAAACATACATGTGTGTCTACATATGAATACATGTGGTAGCTAAAATATTGTATAGTCATGTGTTTCAATTGACTCAGGTGTACTGTACAATTAATTTAGTAAAAGATATATTATTTCATAATTTCAATTTATGTACATACTACATACATACGTATGAAACTAGGGTGCGGGTTAGATTATTTTTAGATTTAATATAATAATAAAATCCTGTAAAAAGGCTCTAAAGTTTGTCAAATTATGTTGTTTTATTGAGATTTAGATTCAAAACACAATATGTACCATGTATGTAAACTAATTACATAATCATTTAAAAACTTACCTGCAACGGTCTTTGTGGAGGTCCGCCCATACTGTGATGATGGTACATAACATCGTGTTTCATTTGGGAGGTCATCTGTGAAGGATGTACATGAGAGGCTTGATGTTTTCCAATGTCAACTGCCGCAAGTGCTTCCGCTCTGCTAAGAATTCCATCATTGATTCCAGCAAATATATCACCCTAAAATAAAATAATTAAAATAATGTAATAAATAAAAATATATGTATGTATGTAAATATTATATTTTGTATACCCTATACATCCCTATCATACATTTGTGCTGATGCTTGAAATGCACAAAATATTCATCTCATTTGGTTCTCATTCTAAACCGATTGATTTTACGGTATTTTATTGTGAAATTTATGTATTTTTTTGAAATATGTATATTGTAAGTCCTGCGATATGAATTATGTCATATGATGGCTGACATAATGTAACAAAAGTAGACTTTTCGGTATTTAAAATAATAAGTGTAATATCAAACTACTACAGGGAGCTTATCGTAATGCTATTTGGATATAAGTGGCTCTGAAAACGCTGTTCTGATATGATGCGCTTACAGCTGAATGGTTCAGCCAAAAGCGGTCATAGTAACGTCATCAATGGATGCAAAAGTAATTATTGGTTAATCGATAAATTTTTGATAAATTAATCGCTCGAATACCCACATTGGAAGTGACTGGAAAGACTTCTGGTGGATGTTTGTTGCACATACGGACAGTACGACTAAAGAACGTATTCTCTCTGTAGTGCATTGTGCGATCCACTGGCCAATCGACCACAAATGAGTGTGCTCTTGCTGAATGTTGTGTGTTACGTGTGAATATGCGGGTTTCGGGAACAAGTTCCCTAATTTCACAGGAACACATTCCATTGTGTGTAACTCATCACACATTGCGACGATGCTCCAGTGAATCAATAGAGTTGGATACACTATTGTCACCGATAAGTATCTTCGCCCTCTCCTGTAGCGATCGAGTAGCCCCAAAATAGACTTTGAATCGCCGGCCCATACATGAGCAACAGTTATTCACTAGTTCATTAGAACGTATATATTCTGGACCTAGTTGAGAGTTTAGTGGAGAGGTAATATTGGGTTTATCTGTCCGTCTATGTAAGCCTTGTAATGAAATTACAGATCGTAATTTTGAAGATAATTCAATGAACTTTGGTACATGATCTTCTATTGGCCCAGTGACGAAGCCTATTGAAAAAGGTTAAGATCGCTTCATTATTTCACCTAGTCCCCATACAACTGAACCCCCGAATAGGGCTTGTAAATTTTGCAATCAAACTATAGGTCGCAAGAAAATGTAGGAGAAAATTCAATGAAATTTGGCACATGATCTTTTATGGTACCGTAGACGAAGCGTGGTGGTATGCCACAAATTTTGTCAAAATTAGTAATATTAGTAATTTAAATACATATGTATGTATGTGTGTATGCATGTATATGTATGTAGATTTTTCTATTGAAAATTTAAATGTATAAAATTTGTAAGCAGTAAAAAAATGGATTTTCAATTTTTTAGCTAAGCTTTCTACGCTCAAAACCTAATCCACCCCAAAAAATTAGACTAAAAAGTTATTGATTATAGGTACATTACCAGAAGTTCGACGGGACAGTCCCGAACTGACCACTTAAACTAGCACTTGTGGTGGCCCCTAGCCACCTGACTACCCAGGTGACCAACCATTTTATCATGGGCTTATCCTACGAGGATAAGTCAGTCACATTACTAGCTATTTAACTGGCGCTACTTTTCTTGCTATAAAACTAGGACATGGACGTGTTCTAGGATAGTGACGAGTTACTTTTATTCTTGATGAATGGCCCAAAACATGCGAATTGGAGCCAACAGGCGGTAAGATATCAATGGAAATAAAGGTTAAAAATTTCAAGTGTCTACTCTCTAGAATACGAAAGATGTAAATTTGAGTCCACCAGATGGTGGCATATTAGTAGAAAGTAATAACCATTTCTCCAAAAGATAGGTAAAATAACTACTTTTGGAAGTACAACAAAAAAAAAAACAACTTTTAAGAGTATAATATCCAGGTTACTTGAGGACAGTAAACAGACTGTCTCCGCTCCCGCTAACAAAGGGGACACTAAAGTGACGACTCTCTTCATTCTCGATTACAAAGGGTGCATTCGTGACGAATTACCCAAAACATACGAATTACAATCATCCAGGTGGTTTACTATTAATGTAAATTACTGTCTTTTTCGTATGCATTGACTCTTTGTCGAACTGCTGGGTGACCACACAACATATGCAGTAAAGGTCCATTTTGTAAAAAATAATAAAAAAATTACAAAACTGGGAAGATAACTTAGTTACATGTGGCACATAGCTAAAGTCACCATTAATCACATGTATTCACTGTGGTAACAAATCAAAATCTAGGTGAACAAGATTATTAAAAGCACTTTTTATAGAATTGGTGTCCCTGACAGACAGAGTAAATTTGATTTTTTGTTTGAACTTATGATTATTTTACCATCCGCACTTTGCCGTGAAATGCTTATGTTTGCTTTTGGACTAAAACTGAACAAAGATAAGTTTGAGGAGTATAAAACAGATACGACCATTTGAAAACCCCCTTTGTAGAATTTTTTTTAATTTTCTTCGTTTAGATTTTGATAAATATTTCGCTCGTTATGATTCCTACGACTTCAGATGCTCGACGATTACATCTCCTACATTTTTGTTCATGAGATGTTCGTAAAAACCTATGACCTATGTGACCTATCACCGCCAATGTCTCACAAATTGTAAGAAGAAGCTACATATGTTTAAGGATAAAAAAACTATTGAAAAAGCAAAAGGTTATATAGAATGGGCTACTATTATTCGAAATGAACTATGCAATTTATAAAAATTTGGCTTAAATTTTTATACCAACCATAAAAAATGGCGGTGTATTGATTTTGTTATTCCGTTTGTAACACATTGAAATATTGGTCATAGACCCACAAAAATATATATATACACATTAAATTCTATGATAATCTAGCCATGTCCGTTTGTCTGCTGAAATCACAATAGAGACCACACGGGTTCACGTTTTCGGATAGCCCCATTCAAGTGGAACTCAAAAAACAAAAAAAGCAGCCTAAACAGTCATAACTGTTTTAAACACACGAGTATAGCGATGAAATTCGACACAAAAAATTGCATATGAGCCGAAATTTGTTTACCAAATTTTTTGAGGATCGGTCTATAATTGACCCTACCCTACATATAAGGTCCCCTTCAGAAAATGACTTTATGTTATATTTATAACTTGTTACATTTTAACTTGTTCGGAATTTATGAAGCGAAATCATACTTAACTTTGTAATTTGTTCTATGTCAATTTGAAAATTTTCAATAAAATATAAGATGATGTAATTTAAGCTTTGGATAAGTCACTTTATGTCTATGTTAGAGATGGCGAAAAGTCATGCCATGTATGGAAAGCTCTTAAGGATTTGTTCCAGGATTCAGGTTTGGACAGAAAAGTCGGTTTGATACAAAATCTATATTTTCTTGGTTTTGTTGTAGATGATGAATGGTTGTGATGAAGGTTTGCCGGAAACTATAGACCGATGATAATGTCTATTGGAAGCTTTGGTACAAAAATAACAGCTGATTCAATCAAGATGAAATCACTTAAAGATGTCATAGTAGAAAGTTCATGTGATGCATTAGTTACCGAGAAAACGTTAAAAAGGCAAAAAGGAAATGGATCTGAACCAGATTTTTGGGGGCAATGGCTTAGGTCATTTTAATGCCATGAAGTTCCCCTTCAGAAAATGGCTCAAATGCTCAATACTGGTTGAAAAAATGCGATGAAATGCGATACACGTAAGTTTCTCACGAGTAAAATCCTGCCTACCATTTTTTAGGATCCGCTCATAAATAACCCAATAACCCGCCAATATAAGGCCCCTTCTGAAAATGACTATAAAAGAGTTTTGGTAATGAAAGTGCTAATAATCGTCTGAACTTAAAATTTTTCTTTTGCAACGTTGTCAGAAAAATGATTACCGACAATATTACAAGACAAAATTTGTAAGTTGACAGTATGTTTAGACATCTTCTGAAAATTTTACTGTCAACGTTGTCAGATCTAACAACCGTGTATACATAGCATTACCTAGGAGTAATATGACTTGATATCTACCTAGAACCTTTTTTATCTGGTACCACGGGAACCGGTACTAAATAAGATTACGTCGCTAGGTGATGTTGCTAAATCAACAGCGTGGTTGTAAACGTAAAAGATGTTTTTGCATCCCAGAAGTTAAGCAACGGTTCAGCAAAGATAGCTCAAGTACTCGAGCAAAGTACCACCGTGAAATAGGTCGTTTATCAGGTGTTCAACTCCTTAGTAAAACACCAACAATAACCAACAGGACACGGATTTGGATCACGAAGGATCTATTAATTGATAAATCCCTTATATTAATTAGTTACAAGGTAGCATTCCTTATGAGCGAAAAAAACTCTGACTATGGTCAATGTTTGCCAGCGGAAAGAGTTTTCACTGTATACATATACAGCTGTGTAGTGTTGACAATTGTAACATTTAGAACCGCAGGGAACATATTTACAAACATTGACACAAAATGTTCCTGTATTAGTATGTATCATACAAATATATACACACGCATACTTATGTATGTATTTTTTAAATTAATTATTAATGAGTTCTGCTTAAAACATCAACAGCAAACCGAACAGAAATAAATAAAACAACAAGAGTAAAAGCTCCTTTTATGTTGTTTTTTATGTATTTTTATAGTTTAAAAAAAGAAAACATTTCTTGTCTTAACTTACATTCTGGCGTGCTGACCATGAATTGCATAAAAGGGATGCATCTTCTAACAAACGAGTCTGAAAAGATGGAAGGAATAATATAAAGAAAGAGGTAAACAGTTGAATAAACGAAACAATACAAAATATACAAAACGTAATAAATAATAAATTTTTGTGTGTTTTTTTGTCTTTAAAATTGCAAATTTTGCCAACATGGGTATATGTATGTGTATATTTACACATACATGAACATAAATCGATTTCCTTTTAGCTTTTCTTTAATTTAATCAGTGTGTGTATGTATACATAAACACACAAATAAATAAGAAAAATAAAATTAGAACAACAAATCATTTACATTTTCACATACACTCACTTGCTCTGCTTATCCTAAAGTGTAAACTTTTTTTCATTATTTTTTCCAAGAAGGAGAAAAAAATTACCACAATTTTGTTTGTTAATTAATTGTTTTTTATTATTTTTGTTTTTTTTTTCTTTCTTCAAAATTAAGATAAATGAGAATAAGACCTTGACATTGAATTGTACAACAACAACTGAATATTGTATAGTCAGTCGTTTTTGTACTTAGAATATGACCAAAGGAAAGGGAAATAGAGAAAAAACTTTCATAATAAATTCATACTCATGCATGAGTGTATTTTTCTTTTTTTGTTGTTTGGTATTTAGAAAAATTACCTATTATAAATATAAAAATTCACTTTGTTGCCCAACATGACAACAACTTTTAATGATGTAATTTGTTGTTTTTTTTTTTTTGATTTTGTTTTCAACAATTTCAAAATAAAGTTGTAATTATTGTAATCACCCTCACTCACTTGTTCAAATGTGTTTTCTTTAATAAATGGCCAAATAAATCGTGTAGCTTTTCAACGAAAGTGGGGTTAAAATGTTACAATTATGCGTATATAGGAACATTCATACATATTTGTGTAAAATGCAATGTTGCAAAATATATGGATTAAAATTTTCCAAACTTCTTCAATTTCTAGAATTTTATATATTCCTACAGCAGGGTACAAGCTTGTAATATTAAATATAAAAATAAAAGCTCTAATGTACAAATTGACAAATTTAAAAAAATATATATATTAGAAAAAAAATTAAATTAAAATGAACCGTAAATTCGTTACGGTTCAGATTTTATCGAGTCTCAAAGTTCATATTTTTTATAATTCTTTTCAGCAAGCATTAAATTTAACATCGTATATATTCAAAACTACTTATCCGATTTTAATCGTTTTAGTCCCCAATTAATGACTGTGTCTTGCAGTTTGACAATGTTTAACGTAATATTTAGATATCCTTGATTAAAACGTCTTTAAGTCAAGGATATCTAAAAAAGGTACCTTCTATGTTCTTTATTCCTCACATAAGTTTTCTTATAGTGTACGAACAATTCAGAATGGGACAATGAGGAGATCTCCAGTAAACAAACTTTCAGTAAAGCAATCCTCAACATTTCCATACAAATTTCAAACTTTATTCTTCGTACTTACACAAAGAATATGTCTAAAACCTGTTTGAAAAATTTTCAAATGCCCCAAAATAGTTACCTGCATAATAAAATCCTACATGTTGTTGTGCATATCTGCCCGTTATTTTCTGAATGCTCACATGAATGTCAAAGTTCTTCAATTAAAGTTTGCAGATTTAAGCTCTACCAGTTTCTAAGATATACGAATTTTTCTATTCTATCTAAATAATTGTATTGACACTAAAGTCACTCTGCAAAATTTGAGGAATCTAACTGTTATATTATCTCAAATATACGGATTTAAAATTTTCTCAATATGGGCGTGCCATCTCGCCCACTTGAAATTTCAAAACAAAAAGTAGGCTGTTGTTCCTTTCAGGTATAGAGGAACATACAGTTAAAATTAAAAAAATCCGTTCAGTAAAAACTGGGTAATGTCTAACAGTTGTAATTACTTACATAACAACATACTTTTCAATGACTACTACATGTGGTCTGGATTACACAGAAGTAGTCTAATAAAGGTTACTAATAATGTATTATATAAATACTTTCTAATTCAATAGTCATCGTGTATTAATGTGATTTACAATGACTACTTTTTCTAATTACTTGTAATCATTTGTGGTAAGTACTTGCCTCTAATGACATCGCCGTATAAAAATAAGTAATGCCATTTTAACTTTTTACATTTTTATTTTTAGAGATTATTTTTTTTTTTTTGATAATTTTAATTAAAAACAAGTATGAATTTATAGTCGGACATTGCCGACAATATGATACCCTACACCAGTCAGTATGTTAAAATTGGCGATTTTTTATATAAAGCATTTAATTTGTTTTATTGTGAAATTTTTTACTTATTGTTGACAAAAAAGAGATTTTCTACAAGAGGGCTCATAGGGGAGAAGGGGTAAATATGGTCCTATCCTTATAAATTTTGGTAGATGAATCACTATAAAAATTAGTATTGTCATTTATCGTTCTATAAAACTAATTTTTGATGATTTTTGTTGACATTATAAAACATTTAACGTAATTGTGAGCCTAAATGTCCGATTCGGGGGGTACGGTTGTATGGGGGCTAGGAGAAATAATGGACCGACTTCAACCATTTTCGTCCTTGAACCAAAAAAAGGGTATGTGCCAAATTTCATCAAATTATCTTGAAAATTGCGACCTGTAGCGTGCGCACAAGGTTTACATGGACACACAGACAGACGAACAGAAAGTGATTCTGAGCCGATTGGTATACTTTAAGGTGGGACCAATATTTTTGGGTGTTACAAACTTCAGCACAAACGCATAATACCCTCCCCACTATAGTGGTGTAGGGTATAATGACGTTCTTAATATAAAAATATACTTTTTACTTTGTTTTTTTTTTTATGATAAAGTTTTCTTTACCGATTTATTTAGCGTATGGTCCCTGACAGCAGTTTCAGGGGTTTCACATTAAATATTTCTTAAATGAAACAACCGGATTATTAAAATACTTAAGATTCTTGAGTGTTATACAAAAATAATTTTTGAGAAGATTTTCAGTCAAAAAAGTTTTAGATTCAGAAGGTTAAAATGTTACTCAAATATCAAAGTATCTTGACAAGCTGGTAAAATATTATTAAAATAAGTTAAATTTAACACCGAAAGTTCAAAAAATTTTTAAATTTTTAAAATACATTTCATTTTTAGCTAGATTATTATTAGGACTTGAAATTAGGTTTAGTCAAAATGTTTCTTATAATATCAAAATGTCAAAAACAATACTTCTTCGTATTGCAGATTAATACGTTACCGTTGGTGTTTAAATACAGATTTCGTTCGTATAGGTAAGAATATTAATTAATTGATGAAATTCCAATAGACATAGATGAAGAGAAAGAGGCACATATTTTAATAGATTTAAAATTATAATATTTATAAACAAATTTTATTTCTTTGCTGTTTGTAGAACTTCAAGATACAAAACAACTCATGGGCGATATAGATCAGCTTAATGGTAGATGGATTAGAAAATTTTGCTGGCTATATAATTTCAGAAATGGCGTTGAAAGAATTCGAATTTGTCACGGGTGAAAGATTAAATGAAAATTATACATATGTAAATTTACTTTCGGAGGGATATTATATAAAACAAATTTCGTCTTTATGAACGAAATATAAAAATTTAATTCAACATTCGTTACTTTAAATGGAAATTAGTTAAAAACTAAATTAAAATATATCGTTAACTAAAACGAAAAATTTTAAAAAGGAGCAATAAACTATTTAGATTGATTTGTTTGTTTTTATCAACGTTACTTATTTGTAGTAAATACACTTATTGTTTAACGAAGTACTTCTAAAAGAATAACATTTATCACTACTTCAAAAGTAACACTGATTGTTTTTACCTTCTGTGAAACTGACATTTATTGACCCCCAAAGAAGCAAAAGTAATCTAGTTTAATTTTTAATTAAATCAATTTTATTTTCAAATTAATTGATAAATGCAAGCAATTTATTTATTTATGTTAATATTATTTGAGTCAAATTGTATTCTATAATAATACAATTTCACTTTCTAATAACTTTCAAAAAGAACATTAAAATTACATCTTGAGAATGGCTTCAGATTTGGCGAATTTAAATAAAATAAAAAGGACATTCCTTTTTATTTTCTTATAGACCTATTTTAATGGATTTAAACAGCTAAATTCTTAAAAGCACATCTAATTTAGTTAGTTATGGAGTCTCCAAAAAACTAATTTTAAAAAACAGACGATCAGACATTCGGTGCCTGAACTTTTTTAACAACCGCGAAAAAATTCTGCCGTAGTTCCTCAAATTTTTAATGATCTATTCGACTATGCCAACTTGCATATATGCAACAAATGTCAATAGTTATATCCCTAATTTACATATCGTCTCAGTTTTTCCCATGTTATGCACAGATTTGTAGATTTAATTGGAAATATGATTTAAGAGACTTTATGGGGTACATTTGACCAATTATATACCGTCTAGCGAATGTAAGCATTGTGTCCATAACTTCAGGGCTATTTACCTGTGTAAAGGCAATCATCCACATTCGAAAAAGAACTGGCTAAAATTAAGAATTTAACAAGATAAAATAAAAAATAAAATTTACAGCTTTATCCATAAAATCTAAATAAAGAACTAAAAGTCGCGGTCCCAATGATACAGTGGAAGTCAAAAGTTATGAGTATTAAATATTTTCATGTATCGCGATTATTGTTCGTCGTACGATTTTAAATATTATTAAAACTTTTGTAGAAAAAATTGTATTTCCAATATTGATTATTTCAAGAGTCATCATTTAATTTTGAACTATTTGTTTTCATTATACCCTTCACTTTCGTGAGAAGGGTATATATAAGTTTGTCATTTCGTTTGTAATTTCTATAATATAATTTTTCGACCCTATAAAGTATATATATTCTTGATCCTTATAGATAGCGGAGTCGATTAAGCCATGTCCGTCTGTCTGTCTGTTGAAATCAGTTTTTAGAGGACCCCAGATATCGGCGATGTCTGAATCTTCAATAATTCTATTAGACATGCTTTCGAGAAGATCGCTATTTAAAATCAGCAAAATCGGTGGGTAAATAACGGAGATATGAGCAAAAATCCGAGACAACCTCTGAAAATTTCATCAAAAAATTGTTAAAAAGCAACAAAAACACTGTACATAGAACAAGTAAAAAGTATTTAAAACGTTTTCAATTATATGAGAGTAGATTGTGAGTTATTGTACAATAATTTTTATGCGAATAATGTAAGTTTGAAATTTAAAACTAACACAAATTTTTTCCAAGCGCTTTTTAAAACAATTTTTTTTACGATAAACAAAAACAAAATCTACGTCTCGTCAATGTTTACCAGCAATGAATCAGAGGTCGAAGTCGACCGGCCTCGAGTCGGAGCTTAGCCGCCGAACTATATTTAGTTGCTTGAGCCGCCGCCGAAACATTCGGCTTAAATCGACACAAATTTTTTTAATGTTTTTATTAACTAGACTGTAAGATCAATTATGTTTAAAATACACTATGGTGAAGGGTATATAAGATTCGGCACAGCCGAATATAGCACTCTTACTTGTTTTCCTTATTTATGTTACTTTAGAATATTAGTTAGATTACTAGTAATAAATGTATTTTGGTTTAATCTAGTTTAATTTTTAATTAAATCAATTTTATTTTCAAATTAATTGATAAATGCAAGCAATTTATTTATTTATGTTAATATTATTTGAGTCAAATTGTATTCTATAATAATACAATTTCACTTTCTAATAACTTTCAAAAAGAACATTAAAATTACATCTTGAGAATGGCTTCAGATTTGGCGAATTTAAATAAAATAAAAAGGACATTCCTTTTTATTTTCTTATAGACCTATTTTAATGGATTTAAACAGCTAAATTCTTAAAAGCACATCTAATTTAGTTAGTTATGGAGTCTCCAAAAAACTAATTTTAAAAAACAGACGATCAGACATTCGGTGCCTGAACTTTTTTAACAACCGCGAAAAAATTCTGCCGTAGTTCCTCAAATTTTTAATGATCTATTCGACTATGCCAACTTGCATATATGCAACAAATGTCAATAGTTATATCCCTAATTTACATATCGTCTCAGTTTTTCCCATGTTATGCACAGATTTGTAGATTTAATTGGAAATATGATTTAAGAGACTTTATGGGGTACATTTGACCAATTATATACCGTCTAGCGAATGTAAGCATTGTGTCCATAACTTCAGGGCTATTTACCTGTGTAAAGGCAATCATCCACATTCGAAAAAGAACTGGCTAAAATTAAGAATTTAACAAGATAAAATAAAAAATAAAATTTACAGCTTTATCCATAAAATCTAAATAAAGAACTAAAAGTCGCGGTCCCAATGATACAGTGGAAGTCAAAAGTTATGAGTATTAAATATTTTCATGTATCGCGATTATTGTTCGTCGTACGATTTTAAATATTATTAAAACTTTTGTAGAAAAAATTGTATTTCCAATATTGATTATTTCAAGAGTCATCATTTAATTTTGAACTATTTGTTTTCATTATACCCTTCACTTTCGTGAGAAGGGTATATATAAGTTTGTCATTTCGTTTGTAATTTCTATAATATAATTTTTCGACCCTATAAAGTATATATATTCTTGATCCTTATAGATAGCGGAGTCGATTAAGCCATGTCCGTCTGTCTGTCTGTTGAAATCAGTTTTTAGAGGACCCCAGATATCGGCGATGTCTGAATCTTCAATAATTCTATTAGACATGCTTTCGAGAAGATCGCTATTTAAAATCAGCAAAATCGGTGGGTAAATAACGGAGATATGAGCAAAAATCCGAGACAACCTCTGAAAATTTCATCAAAAAATTGTTAAAAAAGCAACAAAAACACTGTACATAGAACAAGTAAAAAGTATTTAAAACGTTTTCAATTATATGAGAGTAGATTGTGAGTTATTGTACAATAATTTTTATGCGAATAATGTAAGTTTGAAATTTAAAACTAACACAAATTTTTTCCAAGCGCTTTTTAAAACAATTTTTTTTACGATAAACAAAAACAAAATCTACGTCTCGTCAATGTTTACCAGCAATGAATCAGAGGTCGAAGTCGACCGGCCTCGAGTCGGAGCTTAGCCGCCGAACTATATTTAGTTGCTTGAGCCGCCGCCGAAACATTCGGCTTAAATCGACTCAAATTTTTTTAATGTTTTTATTAACTAGACTGTAAGATCAATTATGTTTAAAATACACTATGGTGAAGGGTATATAAGATTCGGCACAGCCGAATATAGCACTCTTACTTGTTTTCCTTATTTATGTTACTTTAGAATATTAGTTAGATTACTAGTAATAAATGTATTTTGGTTTATCGCAGAATTCCGACTAATTATCACAGCATCTGTTTATTCAAAATTTTAAATTGGTCTAGAAGTTGCAATTTTACTTTCAATTTGAAATTTAATTTTGAATGATATTCTTTCTCTTTATCTCTCATGCGAAATTTAAAGTTTTTCAAAAAAAGTTTCCGCAGAAACTGGACAAGCATCAGAAAACCTAGACATCCAGCTGGCAACCCTACTCCTATGACTGGCCTGTGTTAAAACACAATCAAGTTGTATATTGTATCTACTAACCGCCGATCTACACTAGGAATCATTTTTGGGAAACTTTTGATTTTGCGTGAGAGAGAAAGAGATAGAATATCATTCATCTCTCTCGCGGTACGGAGTTTCTCGTACTCGAAAACTTGTTTTGTTATTCTTCTCATTCGTACAACAACACATCAATGCAATTAATACGTAGTTTCTGAAACAAGAGTTTTTATGTGTGAACATTAAGGAAACTTCAAAAGAGAATTAAGAAAAAGTTTCTCAACAAAAGTTTCCTAGTGTGGACCAGGTCTAAATAAACAGTTTTTAATAAAATTTTGTTTTGGTAAACAGCTTGTTTACCAAAACAAAATTGGTAAAAATGGAGACTACTCTGCACATTCATGTAAAGATTACTCCTTAAAGGACTAGAACTTTTCCAACACTAATCTAAATATATAAAAGAAATGTAAATCATTCAACATTGTGATGTCCTATGTGAGGACCATGCAAACCCTCCGTACATTACATCAGAGTAATCCCAAAAAATTACCTTGCTTAAATTATGGATGTATATTATCCTCAACATGGTCCTAGTTTCTTAGAAAATGTCTAAATTAAAAAAGTGAATATCTCTACACACTTCGCATATACAGTAGTTTTTCGATTTAACGACCATTCAATTCTACGAACATCGCATTTAACGAACTAGCTAATTTTTCCTATTGACTACTTTAAATAACGAACAAAACTTGTTTTTTGTACTCTGTTTAACGAACTAATAAAAATTTTATTTAAATTAAGATAAAATGACATTTATCAAAAATAACAAATAACCTAAGTTGTAGCAAGCGGTGCTTTTATACCCAAAACTGTAACTCATTCTGTGTTCTTATTAAATTTTAGTTCGATGTAGCTATGTCCGTCCGTCCTTCAGATAATGACTTTAACGCTCAATACTCGCTTAACAATACGAGTACGCCGAGTACTAAACGATATCTCTAACAAATTTTATGGGAATCGGTCCATAATTGACCTTACCCTCCATATCAGGCCCCCTTAAGAAAATAACTTCAACGCTCATTACTCGCTTAAAAATACGAGTATAGCGATGAACTTCGAGAAATAACTTTAAAGCTCATGACAGAATTAAAAATACAGCGATTAAATTCGACACAAATATGGTTTGAAGGTGGGTATATAAGATTCGGAATTTTGTGTTTTGTACTATTTTTATAAAAAAAGAATAAATTTTTATAAAATACATTTAAAAAATATTTTATGTACCTATTTTTAATTATTTCCCTATCAAAAACCCACGTTTCACTTAGTACTGCATATAACGAACTTTTCAATTTTACGAACAGGCCTGACAACATATGGGTTCGTTAAATCGGAAAACTACTGTATTTTAAATAAATTTAATTTCACCATATCTTCGCAATGAAGTTATATCAATTTTATAAGGTAGTGTCATCGGCGAATTCAGAATTGGTTATATTTTTATATATTAAGTTTGACATTGTCAAACGACATGTCAAGAAAGTCGTGAAAAAAACTATAAACACCTTCAATAAACTATTGACAAAACAGAAGAATTTTATTGTAAGCTCGACCCTTCTTTAAGACATAGATAAGTTGAGTAAAAAAAATTCTCAGATAAAGCTTTTTTCGGTAATTTTAGATTGATACCGATAACTAATTGGTTATATTTTTTATATGAAGTTTGACATTGTGCCTGTGAAGGCGAATTGTCTGTTAGAGAAAAATGTAAAAAACAGCACGAATAATTTAAAGTAATTTTTATATATATATAATATGTATAATTAAATGTTTAAACTTTTATGGGTGTATTTATAATAACTTATTATACCCTACACCACTTTAGTGGGGAGGGTATATTGGGTTTGTTCTGATGTTTGTAACATAGAAAAATATTCGTCCTACCCACCTTATAGTATACCAATCGGCTTAGAATCATTTTCTGAGTCGATTAAGACATGTCCGTCCGTCCCGACTATAAATAAGTTGAATTTAAAAGAAAACGAAAACTAATTACGGTTTATTTTAAAATAAAATCTAAAAATTCTTATTTTAACGTTTACAAATTTGTAAAGAAAATCCCAGAAAATTTTTAAACGAACAAAACTCTAATCTAGGCATTATTGGATTAATGCGTGGATATTTTATTGCCCAGTACTATTTATAGATGACTTGGAAATGCCCGTCTATCAACCAAATGATGGAAAAAATTATTTGATTTGCCTTTTTCAAGGTTTTTCAGTTAAATATAATGCCATACATTAATTATGTAAATCTAAAAATTGATAAGTGTTACACTAACGCCAAAAAAGTATATATTCGCCGGCGTTAAAATTAGTCAAATATTAAAGAAATTTATCAATATTTTCAAAAATTACAAGGAAAATATGTAAGTGAAATAAGAAAATGTGCAATATTGGTGTATATTTTGTCGCGAAATATATGCTGTTCGGATGCTTTTAATAAAAATTAGAAATTATATGTTATATTTAAACATCTCAATTAAATTAACATTTTTATAGCCATATATATTTTTATTTTCTAAAAAGTTCGTTTTTATTGTCAAAAATCTGTTATAAAAAAAATATGAAAATAAGGTAACCGAATCAACGAATGTTTAATCCTAATTGTATCCAACACTAACACATAAAATGACAGCCAAAATGTACAGTACTGCAAAGTTAAACATAAAACAGCACAATAGTTAGACCTGGTTCACACTGGGAAACTTTTTTTGGGAAACTTTTGATTTTTGTGTGAGAGAAAGATAAAGAAATATCAACCATTTCTTTCTCTCACACACAAAATCAAAAGTTTCTCAACAAAAGTTTCCCAGTGTGAACCAGGGTTAATCAAGGTTTATTATTTGTTTATGAATGTCACAATTTTATTAGTGGTTTTTAAAGGTAATGTGTGCTTTCGTATATGACACATTCAAAACGAATGTATTAGAAGCAAAATAAGATTTTTTATAAATAAAAGCCTTATAGTTTAAAAACTCAAAAATATACAGTAATCACACAATTTCATTTAATCACAAATTTTACATATACAAAATGAAACCAGTTTGACTTTAACAAAATGAAAACAAAATTTGACATTTACATAAACAAAGTTTGACATATTGAAAATATTTCAAGTTTTGCAAATTAATCTGCGAAAAAGGATTTTTCATAAATAACAAACATTATTCCAGGTAGGAGGATATATTTTCTTTAAAATTTTTTTTATGTTTTTACCCTACACCGTTTGTGCTGAAGTTTGCTATGTCCGTCCGTCCGTCTGTGAGTCCATGTAAACCTTGTGCATACTCTACAGGTCGCAATTTTCAAAATAATTTGATGAAATTTGGCACATACTCTTTTTTTGTTTCAAGGACGAACGCTATCGGCCCCCATACAACCGTACCCCCCGAATCGGGCCTTTAGGCTCACAATTACGTTAAATGTCTTATAATGTCAACAAAAATCAGCAAACATTAGTTTTATAGAACAAAAAATGACAATAATATTTTTTATAGTGATCGGGCCTCATTTGACCCTAGTCCCCATACAAACTCCCCTTCAGAAAATGACTTGAAGGTCAAAATTAACTTATAATTACTAATAAAACGATCAAAATCTACATAAATGACTTTGAAGTAGACGTAAATTAATTTACCAAAATTTATAAGGATAGGCCCATATTTAGCCTTTCTCCCCTATGAGCCCTCTTGAAGAAAATCTCTTTTTTGTCAACAATAAGTAAAAAATTTCAAAATAAAACAAATTAAATGCTTTATATAAAAAAAATCCACAATTTTAACATACTGACTGGTGTAGGGTATCATATGGTCGGCAATGTCCGACTATAAATTCATACTTGTTTAGTATTTAAAATTATTTATGATTAAAGTATAGGTAATATCTATCAAACAATTATCAAAAACGACATGACACTTAAAATCGTATTGTTTACTTATTAAAATGCTTTTTTTAAAGCAGTATTTATTATTATTTTTTAAATGAATACAAATATCTATTTATGCATGTATTAAATATTCATAAATATCAATTATATATTAATTATACCCTACACCACTTTAGTGGGGAGGGTATATTGGGTTTGTGCTGATGTTTGTAACATAGAAAAATATTCGCCCAATACCCACCTTAAAGTATACCAATCGGCTTAGAACCATTTTGGCTTACAATTAATTTAAATGATCTATTATGTTAACAAAAGTCGACAAAACTTAGTTTTATAGAACTTTAAATGACACTACCGATTTTGTAATGATCGGGCTTCATTTGATCCTATCCCCCTTACAAACTCCCCTTCAGAAAATTACTTAAAGGTCAAAATTTACTTACAAACACTATTAACACTTTTAAATTCTACATAAATATTATTGAAGAAGACTTAACTCCCCTACCAACATTTTTAAGGATAGGGCCATATTTTGCCCTACTCCCCTTTGAACCCTCTTGTAAAAAAATCTTTTTTTGCCAAAATAAAAGTAAAAATACTCCGAAATAAAGTTAAAAAAACAAACCAAATGCTTTATTTTTTTAAATAATCCCCATTTTTAACATACATACTGACAGGTGTAGGGTATTATATAGTCGGCTACGCACGACTATACATTCATACTTGTTTTTATAATAAATTTTTATTTTTATGTTAATTATAAAATTTTGCTTTGTTCAATTTTATTTTGTCAATAACATTTTCTTTTATTATCAATGACAACTTCATATGTCTTTAAAATAGTAAAGAAAAATTACAAGAATTTAAGGAAATTGTTTAAAAATACTGTTTATTATTTATGTAAACATTTTCTTAGTGGAAGAAAATGTTCACTGGGATTTAGTATTAACTAAAATAGGGTAGTAAAATTGAAAAAAATCCTCATTATGAATAAAAATATTATTAATGAGAACTAAATACATTATTTAAATTGAAAAAATTGCTTCACATTTATCACCCCTAAACAACGAAAAGATATTAGTAAATATATAGAAATTTCTTCATATAACTATTTGCTAAAGTACAAAAAGTTAACGAAAATATCTGTAATCTGGTAATAAAATTTTCGTTGACTGTATAGTAACAAAATTTCTTCATATTTACACTCAATTTTGCAGTATTTATTTTGGTTTTGTGTAGTTGGGATAGCTAAAGTATTATAAACTCATTTTAAATGCATTCCTCCTTTCAAGTGTTGTCCAAATGTAAATAGTGAAGAATTTGTATATTTTTTATAAGAGCAAGAATATATTTCGTTTTGGAAATCTATAGTTTCATTTTAAAAAGTAAATATTAAAAAAATTAAACCATATATACCTTCCTAAATAAAAGTAAATATCACGTTCCGAAATTTCAATCCTTCGAATATCAGTTTACATCATACTATAGTGTAGTATCAGCGAATGTAAACAGATCTTTGAAGCAAGTCACAAGTTTATCTTCTCAACGGAAAAATAAACAACCAAAACAAACATACATAACAACGTGTCAAAAATATGTAAATCAAGTAATATTAAGTTATTAGAACAAGTGAAATTTGGTATCCACCAATTTAATCAAACATAACCTCAAAAGAGGTAAATAAAATTAAATCATCCAATTTTTTATATGCATTTTGGTTATTTGCTGAAATAAACCCTAAACTAGAATTTCTTGTGTCAATTTTGTTCCAAATTTGCTGAAGTAGAATGAGTCTCTAGCTCGTGTTTTCAACTTACAGACTCAGAAAGTATATAGTGTACGACCACCATTTCACCATTAAATAAGAAATGATAATATAAATTTGTATGGAGTGTTCCGGTAAGCTGGATGGTAGTGTGCCACTAAATTTCTAAGAATTATGATGTTCGGACTTATAGTATACAAATCGGATCATCAAAATTTCTTTCTGGATCGATTTAGCTATGTCCGTCCGTTTGCCCACTTGTGTGCCCTTTTTAACCTTGTGCGCTCGCTACAGCTCACAGTTTTCAAAATAATTGATGAAATTAAGAACATAATCTTCTTTCGACCTAAGGACGAAGACTGCTTAAAATCGGTTCATTATTTCGCCTAGGTACAAAACAAGCGTGAACAAATGTTTTCAATATAATAATATGTTATTTTTTACGAAATAATAATATATATTGAGTATAACCAAACAATATTAACTCACTAGAAGTTTGTTAACTAAATATTAACATTTCTAATGATCACACTTCACAATTAATTGGGTTATATTGAAGGTTTTACTTTCATTGAAGAAACAAAATTTTAACAGTCAAAATGATATGTTAATAATTTATTCAAAAAAGTTAGTTTGACATAGGAATGTATATTAGGGTTATAGCCACTAACTTAATTTAGAAGAAAAATGTTCTATTTCATAAAAATATTAAAATTTAGTTTTAATTAAGTAAATATAAAAATTTTTAAAGCATTTGCCGCAAAAATTTTTTTAACGCTTTATAGTCAAATGGCGATTGGATTACACTACACATTACAATGAGAATTCGTTCTTTGTACAGCTATAGATATTCCATACATTATTCATTGTAATATCAATAGAAAATGCTGGCGGTGCGCCAGCTCCTAATGTGAAAACGCTTCAGATAGAATTATGTTATGTGAAATCATATGTGTATTTAACAACACTACTACAATTCTTCCACAACCCATTTTTCAGTCCATTTGGATAAATTGTATATGTAAAGGTTTTAAATTCTTAGTTTTTCATTAAACTATTCAAACGTGGCAAGTTAATGCAATAGCGAAGTGTTTTATAAAGTTTTCTTTAAGATTTGAAAATATTGTAATGCAAATGATGTATAATAAGCTACATACAATGAAATTCGCTTACATATCGTCACCCGAAATTGAAATAGGCGTAACAACCAAAAAAATTAAAATCGACTTTTGGATTGAAAAGTGTCTACTAAATCAAAATACATGTTGTCATTTCTGCAAGTCAGAAAGTTATTAAAAGCAGATAATAGCAATGTCAGGCAGTACAGTCATATATAAACATGTTTTTTAATGTTCTATAAATTTTGTAAAAAATTACGTTTTTAAAGCAGCAATAGTTTCTATTTTATTTAGTTTTTTGTTTCTCCTGTAAATTTAATTTAACAGTAACAACACCTTTTTGCATTTCAGAAGACGATATAACAAATTCTAGTTAATATAAACTATTTTTCAAGTCCCGATGTTTTGGCAAATATTTTCTTACAAAAAATATATCCAATTGCGAGCCTTCGGATAAAACAATAGGGTTTTTTTTTCAATCCTTTAAGTACAATTTCATATAATTTTCTTACTGCCAAATCTAAAAATAAATATGAACCTAAACAGAGGGAAAACGCTTGGTACCAAATAATCCTTTGTCAATAGTAAGCTTACCACGTTTATTAACATTTAGACAACGGATGTATCTTAAATTTGAACTTAGATTTGTATACAATTTAGATTATATACTTTTTATATACTCGTACATATGTACATATATACTTTGACAACGGATGTTAATGAAAAATTATAAACAATTGTCAGTTTGGTACCAGGTGTGTATATTTATTTTTCCCTCTGTATTCAGTCACTTAAATTTTCGAAATAATTTTGCACTATAGGAAAATATACATGATATTCAATTGAATAAAGGCCAACGGAAAGTGAAACAATGTATACAATATGAATGCCGTCGCTGATATAGGATTTATATTTCGCATATGTTTCGACATATTCATTTCTATTCCTATACACTATCAAATTATAATGAAATAATTTAATAAAAGTAACAGAAGAATACGAAATTGTAAGTACTTACCGAAGGATTTGGCATACATCTCCTCATTTGTTCTGAACTTCGATATGATGGACTATATCGACCTGGAAAACAACTTGGAGCTGACATTTTCATTTTATCCGTCGATGAATACATCGACATGGTCATGCAGCCACCCACAAAATCTTCCTCCAATTTGAACGCCCTTGAGGCGTCAAAAGTCGTTGGCGAATAAATTTTGAAGCACTTTAATTAAAATTTAAACACAAATCCTGCTTAAGCAGGACACAAACTGAATACAAAAACAAAAAAAATCTAAACAATTAATATTTTTTTCGAATGGATTGTAATTATTTGCTTATTTTTGCAACTTTATTGTTGCTATTTTTTAATTTTTTTTGTTGTATATATATTTTTTTTAATTTTATTCCACACTGAATTTACTTTCTTATATTTATTAATGCACAATTATCGGACGTAAGAAACGTTTGCGAATTGTTATCGTTGTCGTTGTTGCAATCGAATTTTAAATTTGATTTACGAGTAATTCGCACGTGTGTGTTTGTTTTAGAGCGATATATGTATGTAGTAGTTGGAGTATGTGTGTATATCTTGTATAGTTATTTTGATTTAGATTTAGATCTAATCAAAATCATTTGTATTATTAAACTTTAATTATTATAAATTGATCACAATTGATAATGCAAATAACAAATACTAATAAACTATGAATTACAAATAGGATTTATAAATTATAAAGTAGGTTGGTTGGTTAGATTATTTGGTTGTTTGTTTGGTTGACAGACTGACAGAATGACTATCTGGCTGGCTGGTTGATAAGTTAGTTAGTTAGTTGAATAGATAGATAGTTGAGTTTAACACGCACTGTTATGGGTATAATTATGTATTATTATATTATATTATTTTATCTCAAGTAGTATTTGGCTCACGAATTGTTGAAGTAAGTATCTCTGCTATTGTTTAAACTAAACGGACCCGAACAGATTTCACAGCTAGACAACAACCGTGTGATAAAGAATTCTATGATGAGTTTTACTAACTCCAGTTTATTTTGGGGAGGACATGTTTCCATAATTTATGAGAGGCGTTTCCTGCCATAAGAACCACCCTTTAAAAATGGCCGAGAAATACGTCAAGAACTTTTCGTTGCCTTTGACTAACTTGTCATTGGTTGTTTTAAGTTTTTGGCTCCTTTGTTGCAGGAAAGAGGGGTAAGAGGGTGGTTGAGTGTGATTAACTATTAAAGCTTTTCTATTATGTATAACAAACGCTATAAAGTTTATCACAAGAGCAGCAAGCAAAAGCTCTGTTTTCTAGAATCTATCATAAGGAGAGAGAGTGTGTGTGTAGTAACATTGCGCATGTCCACAACAGGTACGGAATAATATTTTAGGCTTACACTTCCAACAGTTTCTTTAGACAGACAATATGAAATATAACGACAATCCTGCTGCTGCCTGCACATACATGTACACACAGCCGACGTGAAAAGGCTGAGAAGAGCTCGATATAAATATTTTTTAAAAACATTTTCGAGATTCAGAAATACAAAGTTTTCATTTAGTTTATTTTTTATTGTGAATTTTGTAACTAAACAAGTTATGCCAATGAATAGTTGATAAATTATTTAAAGCTGTTTAATTAACACACACATACAGGGTCTCTCATCAAAGGGGTTGATGTATTAATTCATTTAACTCCTTTATAAAGATAGTTTGCTTTTAAAATGTCCTAAATTTTTCCAATTTATACGTTGTGCATGCTGAACAAAAATACAAATTACAAAAACAATTGGGAACTACTGTTGATTACAGAAGTTAATTATGACAAAAAACTTTACATTTTTTATCTTTTATACTTCTTAATATAGAAGCAAACGTTATATTAAAGATACGTAAGTACATACAGCGTTTTCACTTTTAAAAATTTTGTGTTTTAATATATGTGCATACATACATACCCACATTATCGTGGTCCCCATTGAATGTTGCTAATATTTCCACCGAAAAAATATACTTCATAGTAGTAAAAAAGGTCTTTCTTTAAGTTATTTTTTTTTCTTTCTTTTTCATATTCCTAGCAAAATAGTTCACTATAGTTTTCCCATTTTGTGAACTAATTAATGTCAGGTTACTACATATTTTGGAATTTAAAATTTGTATTCCTTATATATAATTGAAAGAACCATCCTGAAATTTTAGGTAGCATTTAGGTGCATAATGTAACCTTAAGGAACTTTTTACTTACCTTTGACACAAAAGAAGCTGTGAAACCATTTCTTAAAAATGGTCATCCAAGGAGACTTTAAAATTTTGTAATTTACGGTACAGATCAATTTTTTAAAACTGTTAAATTTTTCGAATTTCCATCTTTTAAAAGCTTTATATTATGAGATCCTGACATATTTGCACATCATAGAACAGTTATACTATTTTCTCAATTTTTGGAGCGCTTTTCCTCAGACTCTTCGACATATAAGAAATTATAATATCTTAAAATTTAAAATTGCAATTTGTATGTTTTGAGATCTAAAAGAAACTGTTTTTTTTTTTGAAAATTAATAACACAGGCCGACAAATTATTCACCCAGAGACCAAAGTAAAGGACTGGGTATCGCTAAAAATTTTAGATAAAATACTCCTTGGCTGCGTCGATGTGAAATTTTATACACATAATAAAAATTCATTCTGCTTCACTGTGCAGTGTGTAGAATAATTGATTAACAAATCCTTTGCCTTTCATTCAAGCTAATACTTTTTATTAAAAAAAACTACTTACTGAACTGTCTCTTTTTAACGAACATGTTAAAATAATAAGGTAGAATGTCAATGAGTAAATATTAGGGCGATCGTAACGAGGTTTCAATCGGTTTTTTATGAAGTAAATAATAATACAGACCAACAAAATTTTTGAGTCCTAGGAAAATAACAAACATAATACTAAAGCCGTCTTTACACGATCACACAAGTAATATGATCTGTCAAAATTTTGTGTAGAAGAGTACGGATGGGATCGTCTAAACGCAAAGAATACAGATGGAAAATTTGACAGTCGTATGGCTCTCTACATTTTTTGAAATGATTCAAAAAACAAGCCGGTTTCATTAGATCAGGGATGTATTTTTATGTAAACACGTATAAAAAAAGTGAAACGGCTGTTTCCATCTGCCTTTTTAATTGTTTTATACCAATCGTGTAAACACACAAAATATAAATCATATGACTTTTATTCTCTTTTTTGTTATACGGATGGAATTTCATTTTACTTTTTCATTAGACATGTCGTACGTAAAGTGTGACGTCTAAAGGGCCCTTAAAAATCAATCATGATATTTTTCTATTTCTCTCACACCAAATCCATAGTTTCCTAGTGTAGACGGTCACATTATAAGAAAAGTCAAAGAGAACATATAAGAAAATATAAATGAACAATAAAACAAAATTTAAATCATTTTAAACTAAACAAATTTCAAAAATTAACTACAACAATTGAACTGAAAAAATACGAAAAAAGATCTTGCATTTTTCAAACTTACAACCATGCGGTATGTTGATCCCCGTAGCTTTTAACAGTTGGGGAATACCTATTGCTAGAGTTCGCCCCGCGACCGTAATTCGACCGGCACCATTTAAGGAAAAATAGCATACATATGCTACTAAATAAATCCCTGTTTTTATAGTTAAAATGTCTGACAAAAAATATCTCAATTGCTATTTTCAATTTGTATAACTTGCTTTGATCAACGTATTATTTAAGAAAATTTTATAAATTCTAAAATCCCGAAAATTCCAAAATTATTATTTATTACGGTGTATCATGTACCGACATGAGCTTTTAACAGTTGGGGAATACTTATTGCTAGAGTTCGCCCCGCGACCGTAATTCGACCGGCACCATTTAAGGAAAAATAGCGTACATATGCTACTAAATAAAACCCTGTTTTTATAGTTAAAATGTCTGACAAAAAAATATCTCAATTGCTATTTTCAATTTGTATAACTTGCTTTGATCAACGTGTTATTTAAAAAAAAATTATAAATTCTAAAATCCCGAAAGAAGTATAATATCTATGTTTCCAAAATTATTATTTATTACGGTGTATCATGTACCGACATGACCCATTAAACTTTCCGACTTATATTTTAACATGCTTTGTTTTTGTCATTAAAATCCTTAAAATCAATAAAAACTAAAATCTATATGCAATTGATATACCACCAATGTTTTCCCAGGTCAAACATTAACATCCTTTCGTATTTTACATCATTTATATCATAACATATCATTATTACGTTCACAATTTATCACTTAACACTTTGAAAAATAAAAAACAATAAAATCATATTGTTTACAAATATCAAAACAATAAAAAATATCATTGCAGAATACAAAAAGAAAACATCAACAGAGAAGTAACATGATTTTACACTCTCCCATCTTTTTTCTACAATGAAAAAATGCAGTTTGTTTTGCATTTTTATTTTGTTTTCATTTTTTTTAATTCAAACACATGTTTGTGTGATTGTTTATTGATAGAAACTTTTAAACGATTATATTTCAGAAAATACTAAACTGATTTTGATAATATATAGATTCTGCAGCGAGGCTACGAGTATTTATATATACTAGCGTACATAAAGAGAGCTCCACTTCCCAATTTTATGTGGCATCACAAGATTCCTTAAACTTAGACCATTTTTAGCTGACACGATTCATGCAACAAGAGTTTGTTGGCAAAGGGGGTAAAGAAGCAAAAGATGCACGAATCGTAATTTGTTAAGCGTTCGTATTTTTGGCAGTTGCTTTATTTTTATTCTGCACTCAAAGCGTGAAGATCGTGTAGGATCACTCGAATGCATGATTCAGTGTTGCCACTTGAAATATTTTAAATTTTATTAACATTACATTTACTCCAAAATTAAAAAAAAATATTTTAAATATTTTCTTGTTAAATTTTAGTTTTTTTTATAAAAAAATAGAAATAACCAAATAAATAACTATAAAAATAACAATATTGTCAGAGAAAGAAATATCAACCATTTTTTTCTCTCACAGACAAAATCAAAAGTTTCCTAGTGTGAACCAGGTCTTTGTAACAACTTTTAATGCTTCTTATAGCTTCCAATAATGTTTTGCACATCTGCTTTTAAAATGATATACCTTTGGTCATTATTGGATGTATACTGTAGGAGTAAAAGAGGTCACAAAAAATTGCCATAACATAAAGGGAGCTTCGGTTCTCTAATCGAAATTAAATTAAAAATTCAGATTATAAAAATATGTTAAATAAGTAGAGATAAAAATTTTAATATTTTTTACGATAGGTTTAAGATTATATGTGGCATCACTGGATTTCTTACACTTATAAAGATATTTAAAAATTACTTATACCCCTTTAAACATTTAGAAGACAAAACTATTGCGCATCACCCCAGACGCCACGTCAGAAACACTTCTGGACGATTGTTAGACGAGAACGCACATTTTACAAAAACAAAATACATTGATTTCGAATTTTCGTCTTCTAGAAATACACTTTTAAGTTACTTCCGGATGATAGTTAGAAGAGTGCATCCATTTTGCTTAAACAAAAAAACATGACTGTTGAACTTTTTTCATCTGGAAGTATACGTTTTAGTGACTTCTGTATGAGAATTGGGTGAGAACACACATTTTACAATAACAAAATACATTGTTTCCTAATTTGTATCTTCTTGATTTGTATGTTTATGTCACTTCTGGAAGACAATTTGAAGAGTGTTCACATTAATGTTGTATTTTATTCATCTGGAAGTGTGGGTTTTAGTCACTTCTGGACGATTTTCAGACGAGAGCACACATTTTACAAAAACAAAATACATTGATTTCTAGTTTTTGCCGTCTGAAAGTATAGTTTTAGGTTACTTCCTGATGAAAGTAAGAAGAGTACAAAAACAAAAAAATATAAATACTCCATTTTTAGCGTGAACGCGAAAAAAATAAAAATAAATAATGCATAAATTTTGCTAAGTTCAGTGATGTTTTGTGTTTTGTCCAGTCATGTTTAGTTTTAATTATTCATTGTTAAACTTAAATGAGTTATTGAATTTTTTGTTCATAGAAAAATAGTGTAATTAATATAATGTGAATTTTAAGTAATAAACAATTAAGAGTGCTATATTCGGCTGTGCCGAATCTTATATACCCTTCACCATAGTGTATTTTAAACATAATTGATCTTACAGTCTAGTTAATAAAAACATTAAAAAAATTTGAGTCGATTTAAGCCGAATGTTTCGGCGGCGGCTCAAGCAACTAAATATAGTTCGGCGGCGGCTAAGCTCCGACTTAAAGCCGGTCGACTTCGACCTCTGATTCATTGCTGGTAAACATTGACGAGACGTAGATTTTGTTTTTGTTTGTCGTAGAAAAAATTGTTTTAAAAAGCACTTGGAAAAAATTTGTGTTAGTTTTAAATTTCAAACTTACATTATTCGCATAAAAATTATTGTACAATAACTCACAATCTACTCTCATATAATTGAAAACGTTTTAAATACTTTTTTCTATTCATTAAAAAATATATTTGCAAAACAAAAAGGAAAATTATTTTATTTTAACAAAAAATGCAAATCATATTTTTTTTGCAGTGTATTTTTTGTATGTTTGGATTCCAAACATACAAAAAAATACACAGCTGAATAAAACCAAATACATCTACACACACTCGTGTACATCTTTTTCTATGTACAGTGTTTTTGTTGCTTTTTTAACAATTTTTTGATGAAATTTTCAGAGGTTGTCTCGGATTTTTGCTCATATCTCCGTTATTTACCGACCGATTTTGCTGATTTTAAATAGCGATCTTCTCGAAAGCATGTCTAATAGAATTATTGAAGATTCGCATCTCGCCGATATCTGGGGTCCTCTAAAAACTGGTGTTTTGCAATCCCGGGGTATAAAGAGGGCCCAATACCTCCAATCTGACCGGGATTGAAAAATTGGTGTCTCAGTCTACTGCTTGGCTTAGTCCTTGCATAGATTGCCAGAGGTCTGACCAGAGCACCGCATAATCTGGTACTACGGGTGGCCAGTTGCCCGCAGGACTATGTCCTGGCTGGTCAGTTGGTTGAGGTTCCTTCGGGATCCACGTAGTGGCTGTTGGTTGAACCCAAATTCGCGGGAAGAGAATAAGTGGCGGTTAAAAGACTGATGCATGATAATAGTCAATATTTCGGGATAAGGTTCGGTGCTGTTGCCGAAAATCAACAGATACCCCACAGAGGAGTGACTGTGGGACTAAGCGTTGGAAATGAGTTGGTATCAATTGTATATGATAAAGAATGAATGTAGAGGTAAGCGGGACTCATCCACCCGTATACGTAAATGAATGTGTCGTATGTTTTTCTCTATGAATGTGTCGAATAAATGAGATGTGTGCTGGGTTGAATGATGATGGATGAAAGATATCATATACAAGAGATACCGATTAAGTTTCCTTCCTTGTCCAGATATGTTCAGAGTTTACTCTGTTCATATTCGACTTGCCACAGCGTGTCACTGTGAGTAAGAACGATGTCTACGGCTTATTGATGGATCGTGCTTCGGTCCACCGGTTACGTCTGTAGGTGCTGTTGCCGAATCAACAGTGGTAGTGTGGTTGTTTTACAACGTGACTACTTTGGCAAGAGATTAGATAGCTCGAGTACTCCAGCAAAGTACTTGCGCATGGTACCGGTCATAGCCAATGTTCAAAAATTGCCAACATATATATATAATAATATATATATATATAATATATATATATTATATATATATATATATATATATATATTATATAATATATATATATATAATATATATATTATATATATAATATATATATATATATATATATATATATATATATATATATATATTATATATATATATATATATATATATTATTATATATATATATATATACTTTATAGGGTCGGAAAACTATATTATAGAAATTACAAACGGAATGACAAACTTATATATACCCTTCTCACGAAGTATTACCTTATAATAAGATAATTTTCAGGAAATCTGTATTGATATTCCAACTGTTGACTGGTATACCTACTTCCAAAAATTGTAAAATGCTGGACTCTAAAATATTTTTGTAGTTAGTTTGAAAGGAGGCCTGTGTTGAGCCTGTTGTGCGCTCCTTAACCAGTGCCACGGGTGGGAATCGAACCCACCACCTCCGGTCTACCAGACTAGAACACTAACCACTAGCCTACCATCAAATTGTAAGAGTTATATTTTGGGACGCATTAATCCTTCAACGAAATAAAAAAAGTAATGTTATAATTATTATTTGAAATTATAAAATTCTTATGATCAATACATTTCCCACCAAAGTTTAAACGGTCAAATCTATTTTTTTACATTTTCTGAAAATAATCGACATTTTTAATGGAACCGCGTGATGAAATAAGACATATATAACTTACCAGATCAATTTTTTATATTTTAATTCTGTTAAAAAAATAAACCCCCTATTTAGGGTTTATGCTTTCTACAAAAAAATTAAATAATTTAAAATTAATTAATTAATTTATTGTTTTGTATCAATAAAACGTTATTTTTCATGAACATTTTTTAAATAACTTGGAATTAAACCGTCTATAAAGATGTAAAATTACTAAGTCATGGATTATTTTTAAAATTATTTACACTCACTAACGATAGAAACATCTTAACGACTTGTTTGCTTTGACCTGGTTCACACTAGGAAACTTTTGTTCAGAAACTTTTGATTTTGTTTGTGAGAGAAATAGATGGTTGATATTTCTTTCTCTCACACACAAAAATCAAAAGTTTCCCAAAAACAGTTTCCTAGTGTGGAACGGCACTTTCAAAAACTTACGAATATAAGTATCATTGAAAGACCTGGTGTTAATAACTAAAAAAGTACCTATAATTAGAATAATTAAATCCAAAGCTGTACGAAAATTAATAAAATTGTATTTAAAAAAAGTTGTTTTTAAAATATTTGATTTTAATATTAAATATCTTATATGGGAAATTTCGTGTCAAATGACCTGACCCAAGTCAAAAAATAATTTATGTATAATTTGAATATAATGATTCCAGAAAAATATGACAACTTACTTTTTAATTCTATTTATATAATTATTAAAGATAATTACTTTTTGGTATATATTTAATAAACTTCACCAATTAACGAAACATTCTTTAATGTTTTTAACGGTTGACTTTTAACACAACACTGTCATATTTGTTCAATTCACAATCAAGTTGTATATTGTATCTACTAAAGTGTAGTAACAGTGATTGTGAACAGATTTTTGTAGCATGTCATAAGTTTCTGTTCACATTAAAAAAACAATCAAAACAATGTCAAAAGTAAAAAAACAAAGAATATTAAACTAATTAAACGAGCAAAATAAACCAAATTAATTTCATTTTTATTTAAAATTCTATTATTTTCATTATTCCACATTTGAAACTAATAAATAAACAGTTTTTAATAAAATTTTATTTTTGTTTTGGTAAACAGCTGTTTGTTTGTAATTTCTGTGTTACCACTTTATCGTTTTTTATGCCAAAATCGATTGAATTTTTTATTTATATGCTGAAATAAACAATTGACAAAACTGAATTTTCTTACGACATGAAAAATTGTCGTAAGAGTTGTATAGAACTTTTGCATAGAAAATACCAACAACATCGTTTGACTATTGTAGCAACTGCTGACATACAACGCATACAACGCTACAACATCGATTGTGAATTGAACAATTGTTTTTTAATATTCACAATATATTAATTACACTATTTCTATATAAATATTAAATTCAATAAACATTTAAGTTTTACATTGAATAATTAAAATTGAACATGACTGCAGCATCACTAAACTTAGCCAAAATTTTGCATTATTTATTTTTATTTTTTCGCGTTCACGCTAAAAAATGGAGTATTAATGTTAATGTGAAAACTCTTCAAACTGTCTTCCAGAAGTGACATAAAAATGCAAATTAGGAAACAATGTATTTTGTTATTTGTGTTCTCACCCAACTATCATTCAGAAATCACTAAAGCGTATACTTCCGGATGAAAAAAATTCAACAGTCATGGTTTTTTGTTTAAGCAAAATGGATGCACTCTTCCAACTATCATCCGGAAGTAACTCAAAAATATGTTTCTAGAAGACGAAAATTCGAAATCAATGTATTTTGTTTTTGTAAAATTTGCGTTCTCGTCTGACAATTGTCCTGAAGTGTTTCTGGGTGATGCGCAATAGTTTTGTCTTCTAAATGTTTGAAGAGTTCCTCGTGAAAAAAATACCAAAACATAATTGTAGAAAGATTATCACAATTAAATTTGAAATAAATTGAATTTGAAAAGAAAAACAATTAATTCAAAAGTAATGAATTTCTAATAAAAAAAATTTAATTATATTGAAAAAAGTTTAATTTGTGTTGAAAATACATTTAATTCGCTTAGAAAAACGTTTAATTTGTAATGAAATATCGTTAATTTAAAACTAAAAACTTATATATGAAAAAATTATATAACCTTAAGGTCGATCATTAACGTATGGTATTTTATGCCTATAAAAAACTAAGTTGTGTAAATTTTTGGAGAAATTGTAGTGTATTTTACGATTTTATGATTTTTCTTTTATGCAAAATAAAAAAAAAATATTTTTAAAAAAGAATTAAAAAAATAGACAAAAATACCTATTAGAACTCTTTTGGACAATTTTTGCTAGCACAAATAAGTGAAATTTTACACTCTTTTGTATAAATACCTGTATGACAAGAATTAACCCACTCTAAGTCCGAACCGATTTAATAAAGTTTTATTCTTGAAATAGTTTACAAATTTAAAATAAGTTTAAAAAATAAAACGCTAGTTTTATAGTAAACAGAAACCTGAGATAAATTAACCGAATCTGATAGAATAAAAATAAACGAAAGTTGTTAGGGATGGTAAGAAAATACACCACCGCTATTACGTATAATAATAATTGTGTCAACAATTTTTGCTGAAAATCATTTCTACAACAATTACTAGCAGATCTATCACATTAGTGCAGAAATAAAAGTAGTAAAATGTATATTTCTGAAGTATTTCGAGACGTAAAAGTGCTATATCAATACAATAAAGAACATTTAAAAATCATAGATAAAAATTCCGCAGAATTATCCTGAACAGTAATAAGAGCAATTTAATAAATAGGAGGATACTACAGTATAAATGCAATGAAGATAAGTGCTATCTATCTAACTGTAATTACATTCTTTTATATTAACTTTGTTTGTGACTATAAAACAAATCTGCGCCATCCACGATTCGTACAGACATATACTGAAGTGAAAAATTGTAAAACCTTCAAACATAAAAACTTGTTCGTTAAAAAGTACTTAAAAATTCAATTTAAATAAACCATTATTCAACATCGATCCAGCAACTATTTCTTGCTCCAACTTGTTGGTTTTCTCTAGGCATTTTTTTATTAAAGACCGAACAGCACAAAATATTTTTAAATTCTAAAGTGATAAATATTGCTCATGTATCATACTCGAGGTATTTATCAATCCTATTATGGATCGTGATCCATCGTGATATATATTGAACGTGGGCCAGTAACCTTAATTAAATTTATTGAAGGTGGAGTTGTTGAGCTGCTATATAGACTAGACTATAATATCGATTTTACTTTAGATTGTACCTAAAACTAGAATATAGACTAAACTAGACTACAGATAATAGGTTTGGGCAGACTATAAAAACCATATAAAAGGTAAATGTAGTAGGAACCAAAATAGTATTCTGGCATTTGTTGAGGGCCAAGCAGATACTGCTACTTTACTACATTAAAAAGACAAACAGCTAAATTGCTTTCCATGGGTAAAGTAGTTAATCGAAGTTCCGATTTATATTTCAGAACGAGTGCTGCAGCAATAATACCCCAACAAAAACCTACAGACGATTTGGATTCGACTTCATTCGCATACGAATGAAAAAGTAACGCCGAAATATATACCGGCCTATTACACAAAAAAATGTAAAAATGTAAATGACAGAACCTAAGTCTGCTGTCAAAAACCTATGACCTGGTTCACGCTGGGAAACTTTTATTGAGAAACTTTTGATTTTGTGTGTTAGAGAAAGAGATAGTTGATATTTCTTTCTCTTTCTTTCACACACAAAAATCAAAAGTTTCTCAAAAAAGTTTCCTAGTGTGAACCAGATCTAAGTGGTGAAAATGTATTAGTTAAAAATTTGTTTTTTATTAAAAATTTTGCACTGAAAACAAAAATAAAACAAAATGCCCCGATATTGTGTTATGGGTTGCTCATCATACTACAAATTATTCAAGTTTCCAATAGAAGTTGAAGCATATTTCCGGGATGTTATGCGATTTTCTTAATACTATTTATATTTCTTACCCTTATTGCCACCAAAAACTGGATCATGAGACGACTCGAGTATGGTAGTATATATCTGTTTTTAGGAGTTGGAGGAGTGTTTTTTTCTGGAGCATAATGAAATTTCGTAGCAGTTTATAATTAATCTCGCTTTGGGGTATTGTTCGTTAAAATAGAATTACATTATGACAGTCTTCAAAAAATGGAGTCTATTAGACCTGGTTCACACTAGGAAACTTTTTTTTTTGGAAAACTTTTGATTTTTGTGTGTGAGAGAAAGAAATATCAACCATCTCTTTTTCCCACACCAAATCAAAAGTTTCTCAACAAAAGTTTCCCAGTGTGAACCAGGCCTTAGACACCATTCCAGCAAAATAGTTAAGAAAACTTCACATCACTCAGAGAAGGTTAAAACTGACTTAGCCTGACCGCCACCGAAAAGTTTTCACTTTAAGATGGTTTTTAATTATACACTTTTGGGGGTTTTAAATTAGGTTGGCGTTGTAATATTATCTTATTGCCTAGTTTTGGAGCACCGAACTTAATTATTTCAAAAGTAAAAATTGGTCAACAACAAAAATAAGTTTTAGAGTTATTTGGGTTTAAATGGTCTCTACCAGGTCTTATCGTGAGTATTTTATAGTCTCCAACAGTCAAAAACATAACCTCACTTTGAGGTAAAACGAAAGCATGCGTTTAATGAAGACAACATGGACGGGCGTTATAGACGAATTTAGAACATATGGTGAGGACAGTGGAACGTTGATATACTTACTTCGTCATTAGTCGCTAAAATAAAATTTGTAAAAAAATTAGTTAACTCATAAAAATATTTATTGTATGTTTTTGTTTAAAATTAAATATTTAAATAATTTTTGAACATAATTATCATTGTTGCCTACATACATTTATTGACTTGTAAACTTGTAACACTGTTATTGTAGTAATACTTTTTTTCGAGTGTATAAATTATAATTATTTATGTTTTTTTTTTTTTAAAGAAAACAAAATCATAACAGTTAAAACAATTTCTATGAAGATATTTACATGAATATATAAATACTTTCGTATGATTGTATATAGAAGTATGTATGTGTGTAGGTGTTTTCGTTTATTTATGTAGTCGTGTTTTACAAATATTTGTAATACTTATTCACTATAAAAATTGTGTTATATATGTTTTGTTTATATTTTATTAGCTAATTTTTAATTATACTACGTATGAATGTAATTTATTTGTATATTCGAAGTACTATTCGATAGTAAAGTTGTGTAAATAAAATAGCCAAAGCGAATGGATATTGTGCTCATTTCATTCAATTAAGTACATTTAGTCGTTATAATTATCTTTTACTTATTTATATTTTTATAATGTTAGAAGATACTTGACCGAGTATTTATTGTAAACGCCCCAGGATGTTGTAGACGTATTGCTTTTTTTCTTCCAATTTAGCTCTCATAGCTGGCGTATATGGGTCAAATGATAAAATGCGTTTTTTCCTTCTAAATATACCCTCTTTTCGTAACAGGGCACAATTTAATAGATCCTGTAAAGTTAAAAGTATAAAATATGTACGTATTTACAAATTGTTATTAATTGATCTCACTTCTTCGATTGGAAATTGAAGAAATTCTAAAATGCTTCTTAATACTGGTTCAAGATTGTTGACTAAATCGTCATAGAACACAATTTTAACATTTCCGGTAAAATTACGAGCCCAGTTGAGATTCATTAGCTCCCAACCCCTTAATTTATTTGTTACAAATTGTTGCCAATCTAAATTAAAAGATAATTCCAAATATTTGTTTAATTAAATTCTTTAATCTTGCATTTAGTTTGTAATGAAATACTTACATTTCCCTTTTGTTCGCTTGTAACGATCTGGAGAAGCGAAACCTACATGACCACCACTTTGGCGATTAAATTCAGCAATTATTGCCTTTTCCGGATCTCTAACTAATAAAATGGCTTTTGAGAAAGGCGCCCATGCTTTTGGGCCCCACTCATGAGTTTTAACTAATAACACAGAACTGTTGCAGATATTTTCCCCTGGAAACCCAGTTTTAAGTAGACCATAATCCTTGTATATGCTTCCAGTCAATATTCCTGAAAATAATAAAAATACATATGTATATGTTAATGTATTTTTTACATATTATAGTAGTGTAGGGTAAAGAAAACATGATATTGTGTTAAAATTTTAAGACATTTATTATATGTTTAACCAAAGAGCATTCATTTTGTTGTTAATTTTTAATTTTGAAGAATTTGATAGATAGTAGACCATATATTTTCAATCGAATTTATATCATACTATGGCCTATTGTGTTTATGTATGAATAGGGAATTATATGGGGCGAGGCCGAGTATATTAAACATAATTATGAACTTAAAAGCCCTATTTGGCGGTTTCAGTTCTATGGGGCCTAGGTGAAATAATGGACCGATGTTAACTATTATCAATAGGCTTCTACAGTACCATAAAAGATCATGTGCCAAATTTCATTGAATTATCTCCAAATTTGCGACCTGTAGTTTGATTACAAGGTTTACAAGCTTTATTCGGGAGTTTAGTTGCATGGGGGCTAGGTGAAATAATAAACCGATGTTAATCATTTTCAATAGGCTTCGTCTACGGTATAATTGAAGATCAAGTATCTTCAAAATTGCGGCATGTAGTTTGATTACAAGGTTACATGGATGGACGGACATAGCTAAATCGACTCAGAAAATGATTCTAAGCCGATTGGTATACTTTAAGGTGGGTATAGGACTAATATTATTGTGCGTTACAAACATCACCACAAACCCAATATACCCTCCCCACTAAAGTGGTGTAGGGTATAAAAACGACATGAAATAAATGTGCATTTAATTTTACAATAGAATAATACTGATCTGAATCGGATGCTAGTTCTATGCTCTGCACAAAATTTTCCTATTGACATATTAGTAGACTATCAGATACGTTTTAATGCCTGCGGGCTGCTGGCTAACTTAGAATAAACCTAAATAGAAATGGATTACAGTTGCACTTTGTGGCACAATGAATTTTACTGGTTTAAAAATGCGATAATTTAAGGCTCCAATATGGTTGCAAATTTATTGCATAATATATTTTTAGAAAATGGGCAATTGGATTGATCGGTAGACTTATATTACCAGGTTTAAAAACAAGGTAATTTGAGGTTCCGAGGTTGCAAATAAAATTGACAGACAGAGTTCCCCGTCTCCTAATACAAAGTCGAAGCCAACACAGAAAAAAATATCGTAAGTAATATTAACGAAAAATTTTAGTAAACCCTTAACGAAAAAAATATTTAATTCTACATGTTTTTTATTCAAATCTACAGAAATTTTATTCATATAAACGAATTTTCTTCATATTTAGTAATTTATTTTTGGTAAAAAAATTTAGTCAATTTAATCTGTTGATTTGAATAAATTTATTTATATTTACATCCAAAATTTTGTTTAATCAACAGAAATTTAGTTAAAACAGTGGTAAAATAGTAAAATCGCAATTATTAAAATCTACATCTAAAATAGTTAATTTTACTCCCTTGAAGGTGGTTAATTTGAAGAATATATCGTTGATATGAATAAAATTTTGAAGAAATTTCTTCATTTCTCACAATAAAACGTAAAAAACAAAATAAAATACAAAGAAGAAGGAATAATGAAATAGGGCTGTAGCTTTGAAGAAATTTCGTTAATATTAACTAAATCACTTTTTAATTTTAACTAAACCACTTTGTTAAAATTGAAGAAATTTCTTCAATATAACTAAAGGTATGTATAAATATATAATGGCCTGTAGAATTGAAGAAATTTCGTTTAATTTAACTATTTTATTTTATTCAAATTGAATAAAGACACATAGAACTGAAGAAATTTCGCAATATACAAGAAAAAATTAAACAGAACAGTTGAAAATGTGTGACGAAAACTAGTTTATATTATTTCAAATTGTGGTTCCCTTTAAAGTGTTTGTGTTATCAAATAATTATTTAAAAATAAGATTAAAAGTTAAGAAAATTTTATTGTACAAAATATTATAATATATTTATAAATATAAACGAACATATAAATATTGTGCTTATATAAATAATAATTTTAAATATTTTTTAATATGAAGTGTTTTATATGTAAAAAGACAATACAACAAAACAAACAAAAAAATCAAAATGTCAACAATATAATAAATTGAAAAATATTAAACACAATTTGGAAAAATACTTATTAAAAAAATTAAATCTACCTAAAAATATTAAGTGTAATATACTAGATTTTGATGCAGTGTTAATGTGGTATAGGTAAATTTACTTTACAAAAGTCTATTTTTAGATGTACCAGAAGAAAACATAGAAGATAGTATTGAAGCACTGCTTACGGACAACTGCTCTTGGGCCGAAGTTGAAAGCCATTGGAGTGCCACAAAAAATTATCGACTACACGATGTGGCACATGCGAAATGTACTTCTGACATATTAAATAAATGGTCACAGTATAAAAAGCCATTGGGTTATAAATTGGTAAGTTATTCATTAAATCTCAACAAAAAATGTATACATTTATTGTCGTTGTCCATTTGTTTATTTCTTGTAGGTAGATATGGATTTTCATCAATTATATCCAAAAGCAGAGTGTCTTCATGACAATTTCGAAACTTTCTGCTTAAAAATTGACTCCGTGTTTGCAGATCGCATAAAGGACCAATCTTGTAAACATTTATTCCAAAATATGAAACAAATGGATAACATAAGTGAAAGTAAGTGTTTAAATATTTTAATCGAAAATAACTTTAAAAATAATTTTACTATTATTTGTTTTCAGATGGTCATTGTATTGGTTTTTTTTCCTTTTACATAGTCTTTTGGTACCGTCAACAAAAACGTTTAATGTTTCAAATGGGAAAAAATATGTACTAGATTTACCATACGAGACTCTCAACGAAGCTTTTTTATTGATGGAAACACAGTAGCCGCTTGTGAAGAAGAATATCAAACAAGCTTTAAAATTCAGCCGTTGATATTAATTTCAGGTTCAATATTAGAACCAAAAGAAATCGTGATTTATTTTGAAGGCATAAAATACCGAATGCATTCCGCATTAAATGCAATTGATATCTGTTTTAAAATATTTTTTGTATTTAATATAGAGTATCCAAAAGAATCTTTGTTAGTTTGGACGTTTATACAAAAGCACTTATATAATATTTCGACAAATATTGATTGTAGTAGTACCCAAGTTAATACATTAATTTCAAATTTGAAATAGTTGTATTATTACTTAATTTTCTAAGAATAATTTTTTTATGTTTACAAATAATTTTTAATTTTTTTAATATTTATTAATAATTTATGTTTAAAGCTTAGTTCATATCTATCAAACATTTGACAAAAAACGACATGGCACTTAAAATCGCATTGTTTACTTATTAAAACGTCTATAAAAATGTTAAATTTTTACTAAAAATAATGGTTACGTTTTTAACATACATACATATATTTGATAGGTGTGAACTAAGCTAAAATACAAACATACATATATGTATATTATTTTGGAAAATATTTTTTTTAGCTTTTATTTAAAGCAGTGGAATAGTATTTAATTTATTTTTTTTATTTTTATGAATACATATACATATGTATCTATTTATGCATGTATTAAATACTTATAAATATCAATATACTCATTTATATTAATTTTTATAATAAATGTTTACTTTTATGTTAATTATAAAATTTTGCTTTGTTCAATTTTATTTTGTCAATAACATTTTCTTTTATTATCAATGACAACTTTATATAACTTATAAATAGTATAGAATAATTACAAGAATTTAGAGAATACTTTACTGTTTATAATTTATATAAACATGGTCTCAGATAGTGAAAGAAAATGTTCACTGGGATTTAGTATTAACTAAAATAGGGTAGTAAAAATGAAGAAAAATTCTTCATTATGAATAAAAATATTATTAATGAGAACTAAATTCATTAGTTAAATTGAAGAAATTTTTTCAAAAACAACTAAAAAAATATTCAAATTAACTACCACAATTAGTTATAATGAATAAAAAATATTAGTTAATTTAACTAAAATTTCTTCATATTTACCACCCCTAAACAACGAAACGATATTAGTAAATATGAAGAAATTTCTTCATATTAACTATTTACTAAAATACAAAAAATTAACGAAGAAATCTGTAATCTGGAATAAAATTTAAGTTGGCTGTATAATAACAAAATTTCTTCATATTTACACCCCATTTTGCAGTATTTAGGTAAATTTTTTGTTCTGTGAAGCCATAATCCTGTGAGGGTGACAATGACAGGCCAGATATTCCGGAGACGAACACGTCGGCGAAATCAACAACGAAGAAAAGAGTACCTTAAAAGAAGTTCCGTAAAACGAGGAAGAAGCTAGACGGAGCCGACGTCTCCGGTTGCCAGAAGAAGATGCCGGGACAATCTCTGCTATGCAGTCTACGATGCCGATAATCCGACAGGCCTAATTCCAATGGACTAACAAAGTAAAATAGAAAATCTGGTCAACAATAAGATAGTACCACTCAATCGTTTCAATAACAAACAACTAATAGTTCAGCATAGGCGTGATGTTGATGAGGTTGTCATATCACCATTGTTTTAGCACCCTAAAGAACTTTTTAAAAAGTATGCCTCCTTCAGGGATTGATCTAAGCTGGTATTGGCAAAGAAGAACGAGCTTCCGGTGCTCTTAAAAATGTTTGATCAATATAAAAAAGTGCATATAGATTATACAAAATTAAATCTTTAAAAATGTGATAGGGGCAAAACGCTATAAATTGTTGCCTAAAAATAGTCTGAAACTTGAAATTTCTTTGTTCATTGATTGAAGTCAATTTCGTGTTTAATAATATTGTTAGAATAAATATGTTTTTTCTTAAATTTAAAATTCTTACCTGTAGATTGCTGCAATAAGTATCGTAACCAAGTATTCCCACTTCCAGGAAATGATGCTAACGCAGTCAATCCAGTCTTAATGTTTTCTTCATTATCGCTAATATTTGGAGCTAAGTTAAACGATTATTTTCAATTATAAGATATAAACTCCAACAAAATATACACTCATATGTACGTACTTTTAAATTCGGAAGCTGCATCTGCAGTATCTACTGGAAGCTCTGTTTGCAAATATTTTAGTTCTCTACACCATCTAATTGTCATCTTTTGATTAATGGCAGATACCTTTTGATTATGATAGTTAGGAAACTGTTGTATATAAGAAAATGAAATCAATATGTAAATTTTTAAATTTTGCTTGCAAACATTTACCGAACAGATACATAAAAAGATACATTTAGGGGATTCACACGGTCGTCATAAAGTCATATATCATAAAATAATAACCCTCTTAAGTTAGTGTGCTATTTTAAATTTGAGTCAGTTACAAATATTACAAATATTTTTAGTAAAAAATGACAAAAGCAAGTCAAAAACTGACATAAAAGTTGGTTTGTGCATAATAGGCGTATTGGACATTGTAATAAAAAAATAAAACTTTGCACAACTTTGTGTCATGTTTACGTACATATTGCAAGTATACAATTGCGGCATCTTCTAAATACTATCACGTGTTCGATGAAAACTATTTTACCTTTCAACTTTGATTTACACTGTTTAGTTATGAGAAAACTATACACATAGAAAGTGTTATTATTTTAAGACTTTTTTTCTTTGAAGCACAATAACAATATGTTTAGACTATCAAAAAACTTTAGTATTTTATGACAATACGACTTGATAGCACACCGTGTGAATACCCTAATTATTTCAAATTATTTTAGTCTACGAATTTCAGCCAAAACTGTCTTTTTAAAGTTTAATAAATTTTTCTCTTTATGAATATTATTTAAAAATATTTACCTCTGCGAAACGTTCAATTCGCATACGTCTTGGGTGTGAGCCAGGAACATTATTCATGGATAGAAATAGTACTCCTCCAATGTAAATAACAATTGTTACAGTTACGCCGCAAAGTCGCCAACCTTGTAATGCCATTCCGCCTTTTTTTCATACCTAAATAGTGATCAAAATATTTTAGCATCAGTAATTATTTTTTAGTTAGTTATTTTAGTGAGTTAAAACAATTATATTATACACTTCACTACTATTTTTAAGTGAAATTGGGAAAATTCAACATTAAATTGGGAATTCAAAAAATTCCAAGGGGAATTGTGATTTTCAATATAAAATTGGGAAAATTCCGAATAAAATTGAGAATTTTAATTTCGAATTGGGAAAATCCAAATGAAATTGAGAATTTCAAATTAATATTGAGAAAATTCCAAATGAAATTGGGTTTTTCAAGTACAAATTGAGAAAATTTAAAATAAAATTGAGAATTTGCATTTGATATGTAGAAAATTGAAATTGATTTTGGGAATTTCCAATTTGTATTAAGAAAATTTCAATTAATTTTTAGAATTTTAATTTCAAATTGAGAAAAGTCCAAATGAAATTGAGACTTTCTACTCGCCGATGTTGAACCCAATTGAAATAATTTGGTCTAAAATAGCCAAGCGCAGAAAGAAAAACTGTTATTGTTGTGGTAAAAAATACTAAAAAACACTTAGAAAAAGTAAAATTGTAAATTTTACAGATAAAGCATATTCAAAGAAGAGAAAAATGTTTATTTCTAAACAAAAATTAAAGTTTTTAATGTAAAATGTTTAAAAAATGTATTGAAAATATTGTTTTTATGTATTTTTAATATTATGCATTCCTGAAAAGTTTTCGGAGTGTACGAGTTTTTTGCAAGTTATTCTCTTGTTTGAAAATATTGTTATTGTTTTTACAAATTTTTGCAATTTTTACGCTCTTGCTATGAGTTTTATTTATGATAGGGTTGTGTACGTGTGAATTGCCGAAAATCTTAGAGTGTAATCTATGCGTAATCCAACATATCATCAACTTAAATAATAACTTAGGTTACGATTTAAGCCGTTTCTTTTTTTGTTGTATACATAAAAGAAATGGAAAACAAAATAAATGTTCAAAGAAGTTTTGTATTAGAAGTGACGTGTTTTTTAAAAGGTGAAAATATTTAATAAAAAATGGAAGGTTTTTCGTCCAGAAATTTAAGGCGTTTGGTAAATAAGAATAAAGAAGGGACAATAGAAGAAAAAGGGAAGTGTTAATAATAAAATTAACAATCCCGGTGATACCATTCAATGTGAAGATGATTTAAATATTAATTTCTTTGAAACTCAATCGACCAACTCCTCGTCCATAACAGAAAAATTAACTGCCTGGTACAACAAATATAATCCAGGGAGAAAGTGTTGTGACGAATTATTAAAAATGCTAAAATTCGAAAATAGATTATTGAATAAAGATGTATATGTGTCATTAAATTATGATGGATTGAATGGCAAGAGGGGGTTAAAAGAGTTTCAGTCGCTGCAAGATGTAATTTACGGTAAGTTTATTTTACACTCCCTCATTTAAATATATTCTTGTAATTTCCTATTTTCCTTTACAGAAGCTCTAAAGGAAGATGGGTATACCATTCAATTATTTAAAAAGGAAATGCAACACTGTTTCAAAATTTATAAGAATAGAGTTTTTCAAAAAAATCCAGATGCAATTTGGATTGGATTACATACTTTTCCATTGAATTTTATTTGAATTGAATTTACAAATATTTTCATAATTCTAATTTATTTTGAAATTTTTAAATTAATAAAAAATATATAACAAATTATTTTTATTAATAATTCAGTATGCATAGTATCACATGTAACTTACAAATGCAAATAGAGCTGTAATCTACATACATTACATTATTATTTGCAAGCGTTTATAGGCGTCTCATTAACTTCGCTTACAACACCACACATTATGTAAGTGAAATTTTCACCATTTTTAACTGAAATTGGGAATATTCCACATGAAATTAAGAATTTCCATTTAATAATGAGAAAATTCCTAATAAAATTGAGAATTTTAATTTCAAATTGGGAAAAATCCAAATGAAATTGAGAATTTCAAATTAATATTGGGAAAATTCCAAATGAAATTAAGAATTTCCATTTCATATTGAGAAAGTTCTAAATGAAATTGGGATTTTCAAGTACAAATTGAGAAAATTCCAAATAAAATTGAGAATTTTCATTTGATATTTAGAAAATTCAAATTGATTTTGAGAATTTCCAATTCATATTAAGGAAATTCCAATTGATTTTGAGAATTTTAATTTCAAATTGAGAAAAGTCCAAATGAAATTGATAATTTTTAATTAAAATAGAGAAAATTCCAATTAAAATTGGGAAATACAATTTGAAATTGGGAAAATTCCAAATGAAATTGAGAAAAATTCAATTGAAATTTAGAAATTTTCAAATGAAAATGAGAACCTTTTATGTTACATTACTTTAACTATGTATATAAAAAAATTTAAATCCAAGTATGTTGGATTATTTTTTTTTGGTCAAGAAGGCTTTTAACTTCATGTCAACAAAAAAAAAATAATTTCTTATTATTAAGTAACTTTCTTAAAAGTGAAAACGGGTAAAATGGAGTTTAAAAATAATTGCGGAATTTGTTTAACAAAAATGACCCGCGGTGAAATAAAACGCCTAATTCCATGTCGTCACTTATTTCATGAGAAATGTATAACTATGGTAGCAACCAATTGTCCTTTATGCAGAGGAGAAATTGAAGGTAAGTTTTGAAGTCAATTAAAATAAATAATGTTACAAAATCCTATTTTCTTTACAGATTCAGAACATATTATAAGGAAAAAATATAAAAATTATTCGAATACTGATCGCCTTCGAATAGTAGATGCAGCAAATAAAGGATTGCTTTAAAACTTCGCATAGATGGGCGACAAAAACCCAGGTCTTTAGACCAAGAAGAAGTAAACGTGATTCTTACTTGGGTAGAAGAAAAACCAGAAATAACACAGCGTGAAATAGCAGAAAAAATTACATCTGAGTTTAACAAACATGTATCACTTACGACTATATCGAATACCCTTCACGGTAAGATGTTTTCAGTTAAAGCCGTTCACGTCCAGCCTATTTCAATGAATTCGGGCCACAATAAAGAGAAACGTGCAGGAAACGTTAATAAAATAAATGACTATGTGCGAATGGGGAAACAAATTATCTGGATAGATGAGATCAACTTTAATTTGTTTTGCAGAAGAAAGCACGGTTGGTCTCGTGTTGGTGCCCGAGCCGTAGTTCCAATGCCCACTTCACGCGGCCCTAACATACATTTAATAGGTGCAATTGGTACCGGGGGTATCCTACAAATGGATACTCATAGGGGATCCTTCAGTAGAGCTATACAGCACACAACAACGTTTTACCAAACAGCTCTCGAGTTGCGAGATATGCCAGTTCGACAGTAGTTTATTTGTTTTGTTTAATTTTTATGTTTATGTTTCATTGTTATTTCCTTACATAGAGTACAATAAAATTAGTTTTTTTTACATACATATATCTGTATTCATTATTTCTCAATTTTATTTTAAAGATTCTCATTTTCATTTGAAAATTTTTAAATTTCAATTGAATTTTTCTCAATTTCATTTGGAATATTCCCAATTTCAAATTGTATTTCCCAATTTGAATTGGGATTTTCTCTATTTTAATTTGAAATTAAAATTCTTAAAATTAATTGAAATTTTCTTAATACAAATTGAAAATTCCCAAAATCTAAATATCAAATGCAAATTCTAAATTTTATTTGAAATTTTCTCAATTTGTACTTGAAAAACCTAACTTTATTTGAAATTTTATCAATATTTATTTGAAATTCTTAATTTCATTTGGAATTTTCTTAATATTAATTTTAAATTCTCAATTTCATTTGGATTTTTTCCAATTTGATATTAAAATTCTCAATTTTATTCGGAATTTTCCCAATTTCATAGTGAATGTTCCCAATTTTACTTAAAAATGGTATAGAATGAAGGCATTCTTTAGTATGCCTTCATTATAAGTTAAAATTTAAATAGCACCCAGTTATCAGTTGTCATTCCAAAAATAGATTGTTTTACAGTTTATTTTGTGGTGAAATTTCTATATTTATGTGTCTACGAGGATTCAATAAAATAAAATGTAAAGTGAAAAAATTTGTATTATAATGAATAATACCGGTATATGTATTTCTTTACATTATTTCATCGCAGCAAAAACTGGTTAATGGCTTTTAATTGTAATAACCTGGCCTCCGGTAGGTTAATGTTCTAGTCTGGTAGACCGGAGGCACTGGTTAAGGAGCGCACAACAGGCCCGATAGAGGCCTAGCTGTATTTCTTCGGATTTGATGTTTATATGTATGTACATCCTTCTTTCAAACTAACTAACTACCTAACAACATACCATTCAATGGCTAATATATATCGTCTGGATTGCATAGAAGTAGTATAATATAAAATAAAAAACAAAGCTTTCTTCTATCCTTCACTTTCACCACCTTTCTCCTCTACTCTATCTCTTTCCAAAGAAAGTAACACGGTCTATGTATTTATAGGCATCAATGCCTGAGTTCTACTTCTCTTTTTAAAAGTAATAAGGCCTTAATGTATTATATAAATTATAAAAATACTTCCTAATTCATTAGTCATTTTGTCAGTAAAGATATAGATACTGTATACGTTCTTTCATGCGATTTCCAATGATAACTTTTTCTAATTACTTGTAATTGTTTCTGGTAAGTACTTGCCTCCAATGATATCGCCGTGTTAAAATAATGACTTAAATTTCTATTGTGTAAGTAAATTTTAGCATTTTAACGCCTTACATGACAATGAAATTTTTTACTGGGATCATAATACATATGGGCAATTTTATGTCAAGTGAACCAATGTCTTTTGATTTGAAAGTAATTTGCATTAAGGAACTATTGAAACAAATTTTCAGCTCTATTCGTAAAGAACTGCTCGAAAAAGCTTAGACCATTTTCTTTAAGAGTTTTAAGAGGCACACATATGTTAACAAGTATGAATGTATAGTCGGGCGTAGCCGACCATATGATACCCTACACCAGTCAGTATGTATGTTAAAAATGGGGATTATTTACAAAATTTGACATTTAAATCATTTTTTGAAGGGGAGTTTGTATGGGGGCTAGGCTCAACTGAAGCCCGATCATTCCAAAAATCGGTAGTGTCATTTAAAGTTCTATAAAACTAAGTTTTGTCGATTTTTTTCAAATCTACAATCACGTATTTATCATAAATCTGACATAACTCAAAATTTTCGTTTTTTTTTAATGTGTTATTCAGAAATAGTAAAACGCCATAAAATCTTTAAAGCCGTTTTTATTAAAGTGTTGTTTTTCGGATTATGCCAGTCTTGTAGTAAATAAGCAAATAATATACAAAGGAAATACTCAAAAATATTTTTCAACAGCCTATTTGCACTTTTCTTTTATAATAACACATACATATATATGTATGTAGCTGCATACATACATATGTATGGTGGAATATGATATATTCTGAAAAACATTTTTTTATTTAGTTCTCATAAGTGTAATAACGGAATGTTGTAATCGTAAGGACATTAAAAAAAGTATAAGCGGAAATATTAAAAGAACTTAAATATGAAAGGATGAGTGCCTGGCTTAAGTTTTGTTGAGTGTGTGATTAATTTATATCCATCCATCCATTAAATGGATAAAAATCAATAGCGATACAATTGTGTATGATTTACTAACATAAGCTAATTTTTAATGTTTAAAAATCGTGTTTAGCATTTGGCATTAATTCATTTAATTTTTGATTAACTAAAAGTGAAATATTAATTTTTTTAAACTACATTTTCTTAAAAAACATCTTTGTACCTGCTTTATTTTTAGTAATACTTACTTTAATTCCGTATTTTTTGACAGTTTTATTCGCACGTTATTTTCATTATTTTTGGGTGGTGGTTTTTCTTATTGTGTATTTTTTATTTTTTGTTCTATTTTAGGGTGTTTTGTTGAAATTAACACAAAAATAATTTTTCTATTTGTTTTGTTTTCTTTAAAATAAATATTCCATGTTGAAACAACTTGTACACATTATTTAATCATGTAAATTATTTTATATTCACATTAACATTTAAATATCTTTTTGGTGGAAAACTTTATTTGTCAAATATTGCTAACTTAATATATTTATTTTAATACGATGATAAAAATTATGAAAATATTATTTAATAACTTTTTTTCTTTTTATTTTAGTTGTGATGAGCTCGGTGAAAATAAATAAAACAAGTATTTATTGAACAAATTTTGACAGCAGAAATTTTGACAGAAGTGTGTCATTGCGCATGTTTCGACAACACAATATTCTCATTTTTATTAAAAAGCTTTAAAGACGAAAGCTTTTTTAACTTCTAAAATTGTGTGTGTTGTGTTCAGTTTTTTTATATTTGACATCTAGGTGGCCTCGCTTGCTTAGTATTACAAAAAAAGAAAAGAATGACGAAAAGAAAATTCGAAAAAAATTTACTTATTTATAGATGGCGTAAGTTGTATTTAAAAATACCGAAATATAACATGAGCTCAATATGTTATGTAAATTTTCAGTTGTCGCCTTTTTCAAATAATTAGTTTTCAATCATATATCAGGATCATCTTCAAATCATTTTTTAAGCGCGTAATTTTTTGACCACTTTTCAATCGTGAAAAGGAGTCAAAAAGAGTCAGTTTATTTATTAATCATCCAACAATCTTCCAAATGCTAGCTGGTATCCGTCTGGTGTCCGTCTGGTTGTCTGTCTGTATGTTTTTGAAATCAGTTTTTAGAAGACCCCAAATATCGGCGAGATCGCTATTTAAAATCAGCAAAATCGGTCCATAAATAACGGAGATATGAGCAAAATCCGAGACAACCTCTGAAAATTTCATCAAAAACTGAGATTTTTTATTCATGTTCAAACAGAAATTGCAAAAAACAAAAACAAAATACATAATCATACGGTTAATTTTGTTATTGTACTCTGTTTATAAAAATAAGGCAGAGGGAGAGAAGCAGAGCGAAAGCAGCACTAGTGTGTTGTTATTGGCTAAAAACATGAAATTAAGTATGTGGAGCCTGGCTTACGTTAGAAGCCATAAAAGGGAACTTTTTGGTACTTCTTTTTAGAAGGTAATTTTTGAATATTCTATAATATTGAACCTAGAAATATAAAATTAAGTATGACCTGGATCACACTAGGAAACTTTTTTGGGAAACTTTTGATTTTTGTGTGTGAAAGAAAGAGAAAGTAATATTAACCATCTCTTGCTACCACACACAAAATCAAAAGTTTCCTAGTGTGAACCTTGTGTATGTGGAGTCTAAATTAGGTGAGAACCCATAAAAGGGAACTCTTTGGTACTTTTTTGTTCTACAAAAGGTTCTTTTTAAATTTTCTTTAATATATAACATAGAAACAAGATTCTAGGTTTGCCTTTCAAGTTTAATATTTTTTACCAATACACTAACACTTTTTAAAATATAAACAAACATGCTTTTCAATTTTTCTTTCCATCTACTGTTACAATTTTACAATCAATTAATTAATTTTTGATAATTTCTTTTTTGTTCTTTTTAAAATAATAGTAATTTTTTGTATTTTATTAAATTTACTCAATATTGTGAATAAAATTAATGGCATCTTAAAACATAAAATTTCCTGCAGCCTACGCCACAGAAGCAATTTAAAATGAATTTTGACAATCAGTTTGTGTGAAAAACTTGAAAGCAAAACTTGTAGGTGTAATAGCCCCGTAATACACAGAAAAAGTTTGTACTTAAATATTATAAAGTGCTTTCATTATTATTTTTCAGGGCTCAAAGGGGAGTAGGGAAAAATATCGGCTTATCCTTATAAATGTTGGTAAAGAAATTTACGTCTACTTCAAAGTTATATATGTAGAATTTAAATGTTTTATTAATGTTTATATGTGAATTTTGACCTTCAAGTCATTTTCTGAAAGTAGTTTGTATGGGGGCTTGGGTTAAATGAGACCTGATCATTACAAAAATCACTAAGGCTTCGCCCTTGGGCCAAAAAAGGAGTATGTGCCAAATTTCATCAAATTATCTTGAAAATTGTAACCTATACCTTGCCAGACGGACGGACAGAGCACACTCAGAAAACTATTCTAAGCAAATTGGTATACTTTAAGGTGGGTATAGGACGAATATTTTTGTATGTTACAAACATCAGCATATACCCTCCCACTAAAGTGGTGTATAATTCATAGACAACTGCTGAGTTTCTTGATGATTCCATATTTCCTTTACGCCGATGATTTCGGGATCAATAATCCATTAGTATCAAAGAGTCAAAGCCTAAGTATATACGCAATGTATTCTACATTTTTCCAACATTGAAACCAAAAAATTCGCAACTAGAACAGGTATTTATAAAATATGTTTTAAAACAGACATACGCGAAAAGCCAACTTAAGAGCTCTCTGGTTTTTTCGTAATTCTTATTCGTACGTCACTCTCTTAATTTTAAAGTTTTTGATTGAGATATACACAGAGAAATCTCTGATGTTATACATGTATGTATTTTCCTGAAATATAAGTCGATTTCCGTCAATGTCCTGATTATATTTTAATTTAATTGACATTTAGAGCACTCCATATGAGTGCATACATCATGGAGGATATTTTTATATACATAACAATCCAATATATGTAAATTTTAAAAAAAAAAATTTTTTTAAATCTTTTATATATTTTGGTCCAATGAACAAAAATAATAGTTTATGCTTAAGTTTTTTTTCTAAATATACATATTCATACAAAATCCAAAATGTAACGCTTTTTTTTCATTTCTTATAGAGTACATTGTAAAGTAGTACACTATATAACACTAGAAAATGTTATAAACTTTTCTTTCAGTGCAAAGAATGCAAAAACAAAAACTGAAGTAGTGTTAGACCTGGTACACACTGGGAAACTTTTGTTGAGAAACTTTTGATTTTGTGTGTGAGAGAAAGAGATGGTTGATATTTCATTCTCTTTCTCTCACACACAAAAATCAAAAGTTTCCCAAAAAAAGTTTCCTGGTGTGGACCGTCAGTTAGTGAGGCATAGTTATCCAATTACTTAATATAAACTTTTTAGCTTCAATAATTTTATTAGCCCTGCTACTCACCCAATAGCAACTGCTTTTGGAAAATAATTTGTTCGTTTAATGGAGTATTTTAAAATATTTTTAAAACGGAAATCTTCAATATATATACATCTAATGGACTCTTATGGAGACATGGCTTTAAAAATTAATAATAGGTTTGAAGAAGAACTTTAAATTCTTCTATTATCGTGGCAGTTAGTGAGTTTATACGAAACATTAAGAGGTAAACTATTTCAAAAGAGTTTTTTTTTGTTCGTTTTTATACCCTTTTTATAAGGTTTTAAAAGTTGTAAAGCCGAATCAACTGCAAACATTTTTGAAATATGCAGGAAAGGCAATATTGTTTGAACTCGAAAGATGAAGAAATTCTCAAAACTTACCACTTTATATACACACCTCATTTGATATTCAAATAATTCAAAATGAACAGCCCTCAAAAACTAAAATAGCAGAATCGTTGTGCAACAAGTCAAGTTCAATTGATCTTGAAACGGTATAAGCTAATACTAAACACAGTAAAATGTTGATGGACTATTACAACACTCATAGTCTTTTTAAAGAACAACAAAGAAATCATTCATAGAAACTTCTGTCAAAATCATCTGAGTGGTACATGAAGAAAATTTGTGAAGAGAGGAAATAAAAAAAATAATTTTAATGGCGTCGTGTAATATTTTCATAAGAATTTTTTAATTTGTTTGCGTTTTATTAATTAAAGTAGAACGAATAGTAAAGAAAAAAATACACAAAATCTAGAACTTAAGAGATTTCGAGCCAAATCTATTTGATTTTAATTAGATTTCCCATACAAAACAAAATCTACTCTGTTTTTCCTAAATAATGCAAAAAAATACGACGCTGCACAAGAAAAAAGAGAAAAACAAGTAGGAAAGTATAGTCGGGCATGGCCGACCATATAATACCCTACACCATGAGTATATTTTTAAAATTTTTACTTTTTATAAAATTTTTATTTTTTGTAAAGAAACTTTTATGTTGAATATTACCATAATTCCAAAATTTTTAAGCCATTTATTGATAAAAAACTAAAATTTCTAAATAAAGCTTTATATAGGTCAAATATGGGCCGATCCTCGGTAAATTTGGGAAAAGGATATATTTTTAAATAACAGTTAGTTTTGTTGAGTTTCATTGCGATACAAATGGTTACAAGTCAATTTTAGACGTTTAAGTAATTTTTTTAAGGGGGGTTTGTATGGGGGCTAGGGTCAAATAAGGGCCGATCCTTACGAAAATCTGCAGTATCATTTATACTTATATTTGTGCCAATTTTTAGAGAGATAGCAGAATATTTGACGTAATTATAGCATAAAAAGTTCAAATCGGGAGGTACGGTTGTATGGAGGCTAGGTGAAATAATGGACCGATTTCAACCATTTCCTTGTGCCAAAAAACATGCTTGGTTCAAATTTCATCAAATTATCTTGAAAATTGCGGCCTGTACCTTGCGCACAAGGTTTACATGGACAGCCAGCCAGCCGGACGGACGGACGGACATGTCTTAATCGACTCAAAAAATGATTCCGAATCGATCAGTATACTTTAAGGTGGGTATTGGACCAATATTTTTGTATGTTACAAACATCAGCACAAACGTATAATACCCTCCCCACTATAGTGGTGTAGGGTATAATAAAAGAAACAAAAAAATTCAAATGTCAACAAAATTTTTATAAATTGAAAAACTTGAATGAAAAGTTTCTTTACAATATAAGGTAATATTACATTTAAATATAAATTTTTTTATTAAAAATAAAATTTTAATAAATATCGTATTTCTTTTTCTAATTTTTCAATTAAACACAATTTCAATAAATGTTAGCAAAAATTAAATCTTCCTAAATGTCAATAATAGTAAGTATAAACGGTATAGACTTATAAAGAGATTTTAAATGAAATCTAGTAGATTTCGGTCATGTGTAAATGCTGTATTAGTTAAAAAATTTATATTAAAAGTAAATAATTTGTAAATTTACTTCATAGTACAAAAAATGCAACTGATCATTTCGTTATTTTTTATTAATCTAGAAAGTTCACAATATGTACGAGTATTTGCTTTTAAATTGGACACCCAAATGAAAGTAAAATAATTGACAGAAGTATTTGATAGGTCTGAAGTAAGCTTAACGCAATTAGAAGTAGATACTGATGAACAATCGTTGTCATCGCATATATATTGTATGAGTATGTATTTGAAAAACTAACTAATATTTTTAGGTCCAGAAGCACCCGAGGAATCTATTCGTCAAGTTTTAAAATATGATAAATTAAATTTAGAGGTTAAAATGTAGCAATCTTAGATTTAAAGAAACAAGTAAGAAGTTATAGTCGTTCGAGGCCAACCATATAATACCCTACAAGGTTTACAAGCTCTATTCGGGGTTTCAGTTGTATGTAAAATAATGGACCGATCTTAGCCATTTTCAATAGGCCTCGTCCTTGGGGCAATGTACCAAATTTCATTCAATTATCTTCAAAATTGCGACCTGTAGTTTGATTACAAGGTTTACATGGACGGACGGATAGATGGACGGACATAGCTAAATCGACTCAGAAAATGATTCTGTGCCGATTGGTATACTTTATAGGTATAGGACCTATATTATATACATATAAACTATTTATAACACTATCAGATTAATATATAGTTAGCTTAGTACGCAAACGTAACAAGTCCACATTTGATTGAAAATAAGATTTTGATACAGAAAGATAGTAAAACTTAAAATACATATTCAACAATAAAAATATTTTGGTTTTAACCTGTATTTTTTCAGTGATACACAAAAGTGCTTAGTCCACATAAAATAAAAATATAAAAAGGTAAATTTATGTCAACACATTGATAGTTTTCCCAATTGTAAGGCCGAGTTAACAAATCCAAATGATGCCGAACGTTTAAATATTATTTTAAAACTGAAAAAATGCAAAACATTTTTTCGCACTTTAGGGATAAATAGACAAAATGTTTTCGATTAGACGAAAAAAGCCTTTAACATGTTTAAAACCAAAAAAACCCATAACAGAAGAAAAAAGTTCCTTTATTTATTATTTGATTCTCTGCCAATCATGAAATCACATTACTGTCGACCAGTAGCAAACAACAAACTTTACGAGTTTTATGTTAATGATGACTGGTGTAAATAAAATAATATTTAATTACTTTTCAGTTCGTTTATGAAACATTTCATGTTAAAAATATATCCTTGTGACCAGTGTGAAATATGTAATCGGTTTAATGCGGGAAAAATTTCACAAGAGGAATATATTCTTCACCAAGAAAGAAAAGATGATGCAAGAAAAATAAAAAAAAGAAAAGTCGGAGCTCACATTTTCACTGTTGATCTTCAAACTGTGCTAATGGCTCCTAAATCTCAAATTAGCAGCTTATATTACCGTACAAAATTTCAAGTTCATAATTTGGTGTTCTCAAAAATAAAAAAGCATACAAATTTTTATGGAACGAAGTAGAAGGTGGATGAGGTGCTGAAGAGTTTGCTAGTATTTGGGTTTTCTTTATAGAAAACAAAGTACTCACTGAAAGATGATCCAAAAAATTAATTTTTTATAGTGATGGTCAAAGAATAAATAAGAAATGAAACTGTTGTCAAAAGTACCTAAGTCTACTGTCATCCGGTACCTAACTCTAAGTGGCGGTCCACACTAGAATGAGAAGAATAACAAAACAAAGCAAGTTTCCGAGTACGGGAAACTCCGTACAGTGAGAGAGATGAATGATATGTCTTCTCTTTCTCTCTCATGCAAAATCAAAAGTTTCCCAAAAAAAGTTTCCTAGTGTGGACCGGCAGTAAGAATGTATAAGTAGAATTCTCAAGTCAACATAGTTGCAGAAAATAGTATTGAAAAAAATATTACATTTCAATTTATACTTTGAAAGGTTAAGATATTTTGCACATATTTTATCTGTAAACATTTTATAAATACGTCTATTTGTTTTTTAATCTATAATATTGAAAAAATAAATGATTTATTTGAAATATCTTTTTCGTTTACCATACGAAAATTTACCACATTGTTTTTTTAGTTTTAATTTCAAACAACAAAAATTCAATGTCAAAACACAAAATATATATATTTTTTCGTTTGTAAAAATATATTATTTTCGGGCTATTAAATGTGTTTAAATTGTGCAAAAAAAAAAATATAAAATATAATGTAAAGTGGTAAGAAATATTTTAAAGTGCTATTATCCTCAAATTTTCGCGAAAAAGTTTTGAAGTTTTCAGAGAAAATAAAATTTTTTCATATGTGTTAGATTTACACAGCACTCGTCTGTGAGAAGAGCGTAATGTTATTGTTGTAAAAAAATGACAGATTTCACTTCTTGTTTATTATTTGGTGATGGTTGTAATTACGAAAATCGTAACTATGTAATGAGTAATGCTTTGCTTAATTCTGCAATTAAAAATAATATTATAATTGAACAAAAAATTCTCAAAGCTGGACATACACAAATGGAAGTAGACATGGCATAATCATTCACAGGTAATCTCAATTCTACAACAAATACAACTAAGCAAAAACCAAATGTCAGAAATAAAATTAAAAAACAATTCAATTTAATTTTTCCTTATATTATTTTCCTTATACTAGAAGTAAAATTATAAAATGCGGATATAATTGTTATAAAATGCATGTTTGGATAACTGTGATGTGAGCTGGTAAGGAATTGAGTATCGTGTGAATGGTGCTGCGGCACAAGCGTGGTCTCGGAATCACTAAAGTTAGCTTAACTTTAAATCAATTATTAAATTGCCTTGCAAAAGATCTATGGATGTGATTGATTGCGGAATTCATTGCATTACATTTCGTATTTTAAAAACAATATCTTAGCGAGATTCCAATACTTTTGGTGATTTTAAGATCGTGACTGTGTCGCGATCTCTGCGTGTACAAATTGACATGTTACCTCGATGAAAGATCCCATCTTGGTGTTATTGCAATCCCGGGGAAAAGAAGTGCATCTAACCTGCCGGGTATATAAACTGGTTAAGATCAAATGTATCCTCAACCTTTTCTTGGAGTTTCGGACTTTGTTTTGTCCCGGTTATTGGATAGGTACCTTCGGTATGCCTGTTATTTAAACCCAAATTCGAGGGAATAGAATGTCGGTTGAAAGACTGATGCACGGTAAATTCTATAATTCATGATAAATTCGGTGTTGTCGCCGAAGACAACAGATACATCACAGAGGAGTTACTATGTTCAATTCAAGTCTCTTTGGCAAATGGAAAAAAATGCGTCAAAATTTCGTAGTAAGTGATTTTCAAAATTCCTTTTTAAATATTCGAGAAAGTCGTGAAGCATTAAAGGACAAAATTAATTTTTTTAATCATAGGAAATTTTTATAATATTAAGGAAATTTTTTTATTATTTTGTAAAATTAGATATTCAATTTCAAGTATTTTAAGAGAATTTGTTTTATTAGATTCAGAATCGTATTGGATTTTTATATAATCTTTTTTACGAACTAAAATGTTCACAAGTTAATCCAAAAATAGCAATTCTTTCTAATGAGTTAGGAAATATGTAAACAATATTTTACACATTAATTATTGTTTTTAAATATTATTAGTTTTACTTTACATACATATGTATGAATATTTAACATAATATTAAAACATAAATATATTGTTCATTTAAATACTTTAATCTATTATTAATAAGATGATAAGATGATATACGAACATTTTTTCGAAAGAACGAAAATTGTTTTTCCTTTTTCGTAACACAAAAATCCCTTTTTCGAAAGTTCAACTCTGTATTATGAAAACGGATGTCAATTTTGGAAGTGATAAATAAAAAGTAATTAAAATGTAAGTAATTAAAAAGAAAAATATTTAATAAATATAAAAATTAATAATAAATATTGATAATATAATTTAAAAGGGTGTTTCAAAGAGACTCTCTTACACTTATCAAAAGCGAAACAAATCTTATAATTTGTGGACGAAATTATAATTGGATTTGGACGCTCTTGGTCCTCCACAACGTGATATTAAAGGGTGGAAAAAGTATGTGTCTTATATTATGCTGAAACGTTATATTTTGAACTTGTAAAATATATAATTAGGTTTGGGCAGACTACAAAAAACATATGAAAGGTAAATGCCCCAACCAAAATCTACAACTTCAAATTCTGAAAAAGAACATCAAGACGATTTGAATTTGAACTAAGGAATGAAGAAGTAATACTTAAAAGACCCTGGTCAATTACTAAGAAAAAAATGTTAAAATTAGATACAAAGTTGAGGTTAAAAAACAAAAACTTGAACATATGAAAAAAATGGACCATGGAAATACAAAACTTAGAGTGGAGGAGTTAAAACTAAAAAAAAAAATATGTTTGAGCTTGAAATAGAAAAACATAAAGCCGTGATACACGATTGCCACATCTTACAACGTTGTCAGTAAAATATTCAGAAAATGTCTAAAAATCGTCTGAACTTACAATTTTTCTTTTGCAACGTCATTCTCACTTTCAGATTCATTGATTAAAGTACAATTAATACAATCAGTGCACAACAAACATTTAAAATTTCAACTGCTTTTCCAGGAGCATAATGAAGTTCCTTTGCAGCTAATAGACATCGAAACCGTGCCTTTAAGAGGCCAAAGGTTATTTCTATAACTTATTTCGCTTTGAAGTGTTGTTCATTAAAATAGGCTTCTGCCGAATTTTCTGGGGCGTTTCTATAGGGTGTTAAGATCCATGGCTTTAATATATACCTAGAATAACCTAATTTAAAATAATAACATATATTTGCAATTTTTTGTTGAGGGTTAATCGTAAAAGAACGTTTGGAAAAATGTATAAAAAATTTCAAATTCTTTGGGGTGTTCTAAATCCAATACAACATACATTTTAAATAATATGTCAAAAGCAGTTATAATTTTTTAAAAATGGTACTATAATACTTAAAGTAAATTAATATAAGGGAAGTTTCCTACTAATAACAACCTTCGCTGAATATTTTGACCTCCGAGTTTTAAAAAATACACTTTTGCCTCCATTTCTTCACCAGTTTCTGCTAAAACAGCAAAAGCTTTTGAAATTTTAGATTTAAGCAGGTTTAGCACTGAATTGCCATATTGGTCCCATCTATCACTAAAACATTTTGCATTGGGAAACTTAAAATTAAAATATATATCGATCTAAAGAAATCAAAAGAAAAATTTATAATATAATTTCAAAATAAATAAAAAAGTTTGTAACTGTTTTGGTTTTTGTTAATTTGCTAGCTAGTTAATTTAATAATAATTAATAAACAAACAACGTTTCTACATCTTTTAATGAAATAAATGTTTAAAATAAAATTACTCACAAGATAACTGGACGAGAGCTTTTTCTACTCTGTCCATAATTCTAGAATTTCTAAAGTATTCTTTGCATCTTTTTGAATTTTTTTCTAGCTTATTATAGATTTTCCCCCTTTTTCCATTATTATAATATTCCTAAAAATATACTATTAAAATTACAAAGGAAACAAATGTTTTTGAAATTTTGCAATACTTACTAACTTTTCAGAGTGGAAGATTGTGCATATCTGTTTCTCGATATCCATACATTCAGCTGTTTTGCAATCCATTCCATTTGCTACTATAAACAGTTAGGGACATAATTATTTGTACACCATGTATTTTTTGATAATCTTAGAAATTAAACCTAATATTAAAACAAATTTAATGCAATTTATTTTTATTTATTTTTTTATTTAATTATAATAAAAAAATATTAATATTTAACGCATTATTTAAGAAATAACAAAAAAAGCTAAATTCATTGGGACAAAAGTTTTTGTACATTTTAAATATCATTAAAATTATGTTATATTTTTCTTAAAATTAGTACTTTGTGGGACCTCCTTTCGCATCAATAACGGTGGGCATCGAGCGAACTAAATTTTTTGTATTATCTGGAGATATTTCCTTCCAAGCTTCCTCCAAAGCTTTTTTAAGATCTTCCTTATTACGGGCATTCTTTTTACCAACTTTACGCTTTAAAATTTCCCAACAGTGTTCGATAGGGTTCAGATCAGGTGATTGAGGGGGTGAATTTAATTGCCTTGGTGCATAATAAAGCAACCACTCCTTGACTGAACGCGCAGTATGTTTGGGGTCGTTGTCCTGTTGAAATATCCAACGTGGACCAAGGCCCAAACAATCTACGGAAGGCTTCAAATTGTTTTCTAATATTCTTTTATATTGATGCTGATCCATATTACCGTCTATAAAAACTAATTGCCCTACTCCACTGGCAGCCATTGCACCCCATACCATCACACTTCCTCCACCGTGCTTGACTGTTGGTATCAAATTTTGTGCATCTAACGCTGTATTTTTTTTCTCCATACCTTTCCTCTGCTGTCGTTGCCAAAAATATTTACCTTTGTTTCATCCGTAAATAATACCGTTTCCCAAAATTCTTCATCCTTGTCTAAGTAACGCTTAGCAAATTCCAAACGTAATTCTCGGTTTTTCTTACTGATAAGAGGTTTTTTGCGAGGTACTCTGCTTGTATAACCTCCAGAATGTAATACTCTCCCAATGGTTTTTGGATGGACAGTTGTTACTGTTGTATTAGCGACTTGTTCCGCTAAATCCGCCCGAGTTACTCTTGGATTTTTTTCACCTCGTTTAAAATACTCCTCACTTCCCGATTAGAAAGTTTACTTGGTCGACCGCTCCTAGATGCATTTTCAACAGAACCACTCTTTTTATACTTGTTAACTACATATTGAACCGTGGAATGTTGTAAACTTAATAAATTACTAATAAAACGAAGCGATTTTCCGTTGAATATTAGTATTTTTTCGAATGAGAATAAATTAAAAAAATATTTATAATTAAAATATGTTTAATATTGTTTAATATTTGTTTTAATTTTTAAAATTATCGAAAAATACATGGTGTACAAATAGTTATGTCCCTAACTGTATTTAGTAGCTATGTTTATTAGCAATTTTTTTTGTTCTTCGTATAAAACTTTATTGTGTTCATAAAATGTTAATATCCCTTTCCCATTTAGAGAGTTATTTAAAATATTAGTTATATCGACTGGAATCATTATCGGTGGAGTTTTGAATCAATTTTTTTAAATTATGTTCAAATTTAGCTTGGTCTCAAGATTGGTTAAATATTTTATCAATATGGTTGGATGTTAGTATTTTGAGAAAATCTACTGAAATATTTTCTTCTATTAAGAAAAATATGTAATGTGAACGGTAAACTTCAAAATTTTACTTACCTATAAATTTTTCAAACAAATGGTGCAAATTCCACTAATTTAAAAGATCTTCTATGTCCATGGTTGCTTTTAAAGGGAATAATGTTTTTGTAGGTATCTCTTAATTTTAATAATAATCTCCCCTGCGTCGTTTTTGAATATTCAATCGGGGGGCCAACAATATCTTGTATATGTATTTAGGAATGCATATATGTTTGCAACTGCATTAAAATTTGTAAAAATCCTGTTATAACATAAAATTACATCATTAGAGTTCAAAATCTTTATTAAATATGGCAATAACTTTGTTGCCGCTAAATTTGTACGCCCTAAAATGAACTTCTTGGTATATGTAAAATCTTTCCATTTGAACTTTTATTTCTTTGCTTATTTTATATTTAATTTTGTATTCCGAAATGGGGTTTTGAAAAGTAATGTAATTGTTTCTTTTATTTTCGATTAAGTTATTCGCAAAAGCCATTTGCTCTTTATAAGAAAAACTTTTTGGAATATTTCTTCTTGATGTGATGACATGAGAATAGATTTTAAATTCTTTATGCTTGGCTTCGTATTTGAAACTCCAGATGTTTCTCAATGGACCACACAGCTTAATTATGTGAAATATCAGACTCAATTTCTGTTTGAATAAATTTTGGTAGTTTTGGTTAAGATTTCGGTTTTTTTTTTTTTTTTTTTTTGATTTACTAGTGGTTGGGATATTTCATAGAATGTCATCTATAAGTTCGAATAATCTTAACAAAAACGACCAAACAACATCGCCGTTTGGAATCAATTCGCCAACCAAAATTGTGAAATAATGACAAAAGCTCATCATTTGTTTTGCAGACATTTTCAATTTATAACTTATCGTTTGTTTTTCATTTCGCTTGTCATGTCCATATTTGAAATTCTTTAATCGTTCATTTAAACTTTTAATATCGAAATATTTCATTACCCTTAAGAAATACAATAACGACTGGCATAAAACATAATGACGCACTTCTTCAAACAAATCGTGCATTACATCGACAGCAAAGTTTTCTGTGCAATGGAAAGATGGAATTTTGTTAAAAACACAGTTAGAAGATATACCACATTTAACCATATGTACTCTTTCAGAAGATATTCGGTAATCTTCTATATATATATAAAAGAGTAGCGTTACTGACTGACTGATTCATCATCGCACAGCCCAAACAGCTGAACCTAGAATCATGAAATTTTGACAGTAGATGTGTTTTTGATTATGTAGGTCCACTAAGAAGGGATTTTTGGATATTTGTACATTTACGGGTAAAAAAAATGGACAAAACAAAATTAAATTAAAAATTATCTTATACCCCATTTACACATACACAAAATCTAGTACTTATGAGATTTCGAGCGAAATCTAGTTGATTTTAACTAGATTTCCCATACCAAACAAAATCTACTTCGTTACTAGATTTCGTTAAAATCTATTCAAAATCTAATAGTATTTATTGATGCAACCTTGTTTTTTCTTCAATAATACTAAAAAATACGACGCTGTTCAAGAAAAAAGAGAAAAACAAAATGAGGAAATAATAATTAAAATGTCGACAAAATTTTAATAAATTGAAAAACATGAATGAAAATTTTATTTAAAATAAAAGGCAATGTTATATTTCAATATCTATTTTTATACCCTTCACCTTCGTGAGAAGGGTATATATAAGTTTGTCATTCCGTTTGTAATTTCTATAATATAATTTTCCGACCCTATAAAGTATATATATTCTGGATCATTATAGATAGCGGAGTCGATTAAGCCATGTCCGTCTGTCTGTCTGTCCGTCTGTCTGTTGAAATCAGTTTTTAGAGGACCCAAGATATCGGCGAGATCCGAATCTTCAATAATTCTATTAGACATGCTTTCGATAAGATCGCTATTTAAAATCAGCAAAATCGGTCGGTAAATAACGGAGATATAGGCAAAAATCCGAGACAACCTCTGAAAATTTCATCAAAAAATTGTTATAAAAGCAACAACAACACTTTATATAGAAAAAGATGTACACGTGTGTGTGTAGATGTATTTGGTTTTATTCAGCTGTGTATTTTTTGTATGTTTGGAATCCAAACATACAAAGTATACACAGCAAAAAAATATGATTTGCATTTTTTGTTAAAATAAAATAATTTTCCCTTTTGTTTTGCAAATATATTTCTTAATGAATAGAAAAAAGTATTTAAAACGTTTTCAATTATATGAGAGTAGATTGTGAGTTATTGTACAATAATTTTATATGCGAATAATGTAAGTTTGAAATTTAAAACTAACACAAATTTTTTCCAAGTTCTTTTTAAAACAATTTTTTTACGATAAACAAAAACAAAATCTACGTCTCGTCAATGTTTACCAGCAATGAATACGAAAGTGTTGTTGTTTTACTCTTGCTTGTATACTGTTAAGAACAACAACAACGTATTGGTAAGGTTAAGCGCATATAAGTGTATAGAAAACACACTGTCTATAGCTAAGCGCATTTACAAAAACAAAAGAGTACCAAGCGCATAGGGCTTGGGCACCCTTGGTTTGGATGCTGTTGGCGTCATAGCGTTGTTATTTTTGTTTTTCGTTATGTATGTTTAGATGTCTGTTAGTTTAGATGCCTTGTGTATTTTGTGTTTTATTTCGTTTAGCGTTGTTGTTCTTTTTGTTTAGCTTTTGATCTAATAATAATGTAGTCGGGAAAAAATTTAAAATTTATAAAAGATGTTTAAAATACACTATGATGAAGGGTATATAAGATTCGGCACAGCCGAATATAGCACTCTTACTTGTTTTATTATAAATAAAATATTAATAAATATTCAATTTTTCCTTCTTATTTTTTATATCAAACACAATTTCAAGAAATATTAGAAAAAATTAAATCTTCCTAAATGCCAAAAATAGTAAGTGTAAACGGTCTAGATTTAAAAAAGATTTTAAATGAAATCTACTAGATTTCGTGTATGTGTAAATGGGGTATTACACAATATGAGTGATACAAGAAAAATTTTAAATACACTTAAAATTAGCAGATGGGTGTCTGGTACTTTAAAGGGGTAAAAATGTGTAAAGGTGATTTTGGTACATTTTTTGGCCCTATATAACTATTGAACAAATTAACATAATAAAATTTTTATAAATATTTTTCTAACATATCCCAAAATTATGAGACACCTGTTTCGTACTTTTTTTTAAATTCAGTCCTTTTTTGGTGTAAAAGGGATAAAACATATATTTAAGGTACTTTTTTTTAGCAAATTACGAATACTTTTTCGGTTTATAGAATTATTACTATTAAATTACGGACTAACTTTGTAGTATTTATTGTAATAAAAATTATGCATTTTGCATAAAAATTTTGCATGGGGAAAAAAGTACAAAAAAGGGAAAAAACGGGAAATTTTATTTTATTCAAACTCTTTGAGACAATTTTTTTTAAATTGAAAAAGTAGTCAATTTACTTACACAAAATATACTGTTCCTATATTATTTTGGAATTCGAGTAATAAGGCCTATATAGGACCATATTCGATTAAATTGTTTGGTACTTTTTGAAAGCACTATTTTTCTGAAACAAATTGTATTCTTTATTAGTACTTTTCACTTAGGTAAAATTTATTCTACTTTTGGTACTTTTTCTTTTCTCAAATGATACTCTTTGTTCTTTAATATGAATTCAAAACACATGATTATTAAACATACATGTTCCTCATTGAATAAGATTCTTTGAGAACTTTTAAGTACTTTTTATCTCATAAATGGTACTTTTTTAATTTTATAAAATATTTGATCTAGGAACATTAATTTTAACATACATGGTCTTGACTGAATAATATTCTGTAAGTGGGAACTATTTGCTACTTTTCTATTCTTTTCATAGTACCTTTCAGATTTTTTATGGTTAACCGGAACACAGGGTCCTTATTAAATGATAATTTATTGAGAGAGATTTTTGCACTTTTTCGTTTTTACGATGGTACTTTTCGACATTTTACGCTATTGAACATATATATTGAAAATAAAATTTAATTTAATTTTTCATTCATTACAATTTTATTTTTTGAAATGTATATAATACTGAACACAGAAACATACAATTTTTGATTAAATTATAATCTATTATAATAGTTTTTTTTCAAAATTATTTTCGAAATTTTCTATCAGTGAATACTAAGAAGTGAAACGCTGTCATTTTTTTACAACAACAACGTTACCTCACAGACGAGTTCTGTGTAACTCTAACACATATGTAAGAAACTTACTTTCTCTACAAACTTCAAAACTTTGTTGCGAAAATTCGTGGCTTATAGAACTTGAAAATATTTTTTATCACTTAACGTTATACTTTATTATTTTTTTGCATACTTTAAATATATTTAATAGCCCGAAAAGATTTAATTTTTTACAAACGAAAAAAATATTTTTTTATTTTTTTGACATTTTTGTTGTTGAAATTAAAACGAAAAAAGAACAATGTTGTAAATTTTCGTATGGTACAAGAAAAAAATATTTCAACTAACTTAATTATTATTTCAATATTGCAGATTAAAAAGCAAAGATACGTTCATATATAATGTTTATAAATAAATTATGTTGCAAAATATTTAAAGAAATCTTTTAAAATATAAATTCAAATGAAATAATTTTTTTTAAATTTTTAAATCCGATTTTTTACAACTATGTTGGCTTGAGAATTCTACTAATACATTCTTAGAGTTAGGTACCCACTGACAGTAGACTTAGGTACTTTTTGACAGCGTTTCACTTCTTATTTATTCTTTGTTTTCTATAATGTGGAAGCTAAATGAATGAAACTAAAAATACAAACTTCTTACTTCTTCTAGATTTTTTGGATCAGTGCTTTGTTCTATTAAATTTAGAACTGGACTCAATATTAATTTTATTCACATCATTACGAGAAAAGTTGTTAAATGAATGCAGCTTAATCATAAAATGTGCTGCTGAATCGTAAAGTTTAGAAATATTTTTTTTGATAATTATATATTTTTTCGGAGCAACTATCTTGAATTTCTGCGGGAGAAGCATCTTGAATTTTTGGGGAGCTACATTGAATTTCTAAACTATCATCAACTTGCATATCTTCACAGTCATTAAAGGGCATTCAGACGATCACACTTTACGTACGACAAGTCTAATGAAAAAGTAAAATGAAATTCCATCCGTATATCAAAAAAGAGAATAAAAGTCGTATGATTTATATATTTTGTGTTTACACGATAGGTATAAAACAATAAAAAAGTCAGATGGAAACAGCTGTTTCTCTTTTTTATATGTGTTTACAAAAAAATACATCCCTGATCAAATGCGACCTGCTTGTTTTTTTTAATTATTTCAAATAATGAAGAGAGCCATACGACTGTCAAATTTTCCATCTGTATTCTCTCTCAATGTGTGATGGTTTCATTATATATTGCGTTTAGACGATCCCATCCGTGCTCTTCTACACAAAATTTTGTGTGATCGTGTAAAGCTTTAGTGGAGAATTTTGAGTAGTTTAGTTATATTTTTTGAAGTAATTGAGAACATGCCTTTTGTAGGAAAATTTTTAATAAAAATTTTGATTGCAGTCTTTATGAGTACATTGATATCCTACATTTTGAGGAACAACATATTTGTATATGTGACTTAATAACATCGATGAAGTATTCAATTTGTTTTCACAAAAGAAACATTTAATCTCAATTTTTAAAGTTTACGAATATAATCTATCTGCTTTTCTTTATGTATTGAGTTTTACTCTGATCTTAAAGAAAGAATAATTTAAATTGTCTAAAAATTTAAGTAAAAAATTAGAATGTATAGGCTAGTATGGCGAAACATATGATACCCTACACCAACGATTATGTTAAAAATTGGATTATTTTGAAAATATAGTGAAGTAGGGTACAAAAGTACATTTTAGAAAAAGGTAGATCAATAGGACTACGTGGAAAATGAATGAGGAATGAGGTATAACATTTACATATATGAATCGATTTTGATGAAATAAATCTTCATCATTGCATATGACTTAAAGTAAAATTATACTTACTATAGCAATTTTATTTATGAGCAAAAACCATCCGTCGCAAATCGATTTTCTGAAATCGTTCTCAATTGCAATTCTGCAATAATCAATTACAATTACTTTTAATTGAAGAAATTTCAATTATAATTATTGTAATTGTGAATATGTTTCTCTATAATTGCATATTATTTTAAATATAATTTCAATATCTTAATTTTAATTAGGAAAACTCAACTAAGTAGAATTACAAGGAATTGAAATTGGCAAACAATTACTAGTAATAGTACTGGTCATTAACATATTACAAATAATAAATTTTAATTACAACTAATTGTAATTGCTCAATTGCACAATTAATTGTAATGATTTAATAATTACCAATATAAACTACCTAAATATTTTCTTGTTAGAGTGGCATAGTTTCTATAAAACTAAAAAGCATAAAATATATAGACACATTTAAATTAGAAATTAGTTATAAACTGAAAATCTACAATCATATATAGATATTTACAACTAAGAAATTATAGTCGGGCGAGCTGTTACAAAATAAAATTTGATTTAGTTTTCATAATAAAGCATTTAAGACCTGGTTCACACTGGGAAACTTTTGATTTTGTGTGTGAGAGAAAGAGATGGTTGATATATCTTTCTCGCACACACAAAAATCAAAAGTTTCTCATAAAGATTTTTCTAGTGTGAACCAGATCTAAGTTGAATTGTTCCTTGCCTCAGATATACTTAAGTCATTTACCCTATTACACCACTATAGTGGGGAGAGTATTATACGTTTGTGCTGATGTTTATAACACACATAAAATATTGGTCCAATACCCACCTTAAATTATACCGATCGATTCAGTATCATTTTTTGAGTCGATTAAGACATGTCCGTCCGTCCGTCTGTCGGGCTGGCTGTCCATATAAACCTTGTGCGCAAGGTACAGGCCACAATTTTCAAGATAATTTGATGAAATTTGGACCAAGCATGTTTTTATGCACAGGGACGAAGCCTATTGAAAATGGTTAAAATCGGCCCATTATTTCACCTAACCGTATTTCCCCATTTTGGACTTTTTAAGCCATTATTACGTCAAATATTCTATTATCTCTCTAAAAATTGGCACAAATAAGATTTATATTTGTATGAATGACACTGCAGATTATCGTAATGATCGGCCCTTATTAGACCCTAACCCCCATACAAATCGGCCTATTATTTCACCTAGCCCCCATACAGCCGTGCCTCCCGATTTTTATTCCATTATTACGTCAAATATTCTATTATCTCCCTAAAAATCTCTCTAATAATTGGCACAAAGGTATAAATGACACTGGAGATTTTCGTAATGATCGGCCCTTATTTGACGCTAACCCACATACAAAAAATGTCTTAAACGTCTAAAATTGACTTTTCCCAAATTTTGGAAAATAAATTGCTTAAATACTTTGGAATTAAGGTAAAAAATATAAAATTTTAAAAATATACTCATATTATATGGTCGACCATGCCTATACTTTCATACCTGTTATACTCTACACCACTATAGTGGAAAGGGTATTATGCGTTTGTGCTGATGTTTGTAACGCATTTAAATATTAGTACTATACCCAGTGGGTATTACCCACCTTAAATTATACCGATCGACTCAGAATAACTTTCTGAGTCGATTTAACTATGTCCGTCCGAGTTTCCATGTAAACGTTGTTATCAAAGTACAGGTCGCAATTTTTAAGATAATTTGATGAAATTTGGAACATACGTTTGTTTTGGACAAAGCCTATTGATAATTGTTAAAATCGGTCGATTATTTCACCTAGCCCCCACATAACTAAACCCCCCGAAAAGGGCTTTTGACCTCATAACTATGTAAAATATAAATGTATCTCAATGAAAGTTCGCACAACTAAGTTCTATACAAGCCTTGATGACCTTGCCAAATTTCGAAATTATCGGACTTCATTTTACCCTAGCCTCCACACAAATGAAAATGAATATCCGCAATTCATTTATTATCACTGTTATTGCGATTAAATTTAGCACAGACAAATATTATATATATTATATAAATATCATATAAATACAAATCTTTATTTATTTTATCGGGATCGGTTCACATTTGCTCCTATCCCCCATATAAAAGCACTTTTAGAAAATAAGTTTTTCGTCAATAAATTGCTTAAAGAAATCGGAACCAAGGTAATTTTTAAGATTAATGCTTTGTTATGAAAAATAAACAACATTTAATATTCATAACTGGTGTAGGGTATCATACAGTCGGCCAAGCCCGACTATGCTTTCTTACTGGTTTTTCTTTTTTCCAATGGTACTTTTTTAATATTCTATAATACTGAACCTAGGAATATGAAATTAAGTATGTAGATTTGGAATTAGATGAGAACCCGTAAAAGGGAACTTTTTGGTGCTTTTTCGTTGTTCAAAAGATACTTTTTGAGTTTTCTATAATAATGAACTTTGAAACGTGAAATTAAGAATGTAGAGTCTGGATTAGACGAGAACACATCAAAGGGAAGTTTTGGTACTTTTTCGTTCCATAAAAGGTACGTTTTGAATTTTTTATAATATTGAACCTAGAAACCAAAGAATAAATAAGAAGTGAAACGCTGTCAAAAAGTACCTAAGTCTACTGTCAGTTGGTACCTAACTCTAAGAATGTATTAGTAGAATTCTCAAGCCAACATAAGTAGTTGCAAAAAATCGGATGTAAAAATTTAAAAAAAAATGTTTAATTTGAATTTATATTTTAGAAGATTTCTTTAAATATTTTACAACATAATTTATCTATAAACATTATATATGAATGTATCTTTGCTTTTTAATCTGCAATATTGAAATAATTAAGTTAGTTGAAATATTTTTTTCTTGTACCATACGAAAATTTACAACATTGTTCTTTTTTCGTTTTAATTTCAACAACAAAAATTAAATGTCAAAAAAAATAAAAAATATTTTTTTTCGTTTGTAAAAAATTAAATCTTTTCGGGCTATTAAATATATTTAAAGTATGCAAAAAAATAATAAAATATAACGTTAAGTGATAAAAAATATTTGCAAGTTCTATAAGCCACGAATTTTCGCGACAAAGTTTTGAAGTTTGGAGAGAGTGTAAGTTCTTACATATGTGTTGGAGTTACACAGAACTCGTCTGTGAGAAGAGCGTAACGTTGTTGTTGTAATAAAATGACAGCGTTTCACTTCTTAGTGTTCAGTGCTAGAAACATTAAATTAAGCATGGTAGAAATAAAGAAGGTAGTGTCATTCTCTCTATATTTTTTAAAATTCTATATCTGACATGCTTAAGGATTTTGACGTTTTCAAAAAAATAGTAATACCATATTAATTTAAAATTTTCCCATATATTTGAAGTTTAAGAAAAAATTTAATACATAATTTTCATTCATTTGGAAAATATTGAAAAATATAAAAACGTTTACTTTTAAATTGGAATTAAAGGGAAGATCTTAATTTTCAAATATTAAAAAGCTAATTTGTGAACATTATTTTAAGAATAGCCAAGAATGAGTTGCATTTTCCCCAACTGCGAAAATACCAAATAGTTTTGCAAAAATTTAAGCATACATTTTTTTAAAGTCCCTACATTACCCAACAAACGACAACAATGGCTAGATATATGTAAAATTTCCGAAGAAGATTTGCCAAAAGAGCCAATGGTATGCTCCGACCATTTCCTTAAAAGTAATATTTCAGTTAACGCAAAACGTGTAAGATTGGATAGAAATGCTGTGCCAATGTTTTAATTACATATAAGAAAGCGATAGTCAGGAGTTGAAAAAATAACTTCCAAAATAACATTATTATTTAAATTGTAAATTTTAAATTACACATTTTTTGTAAAAAATTTCTCGAAAATCAAAACCTTTTTTAAGAATGTGGCAACGCTTTATATAATGCTCACAAAAAAACTAAACTTCAAAAATCCTTATTTGATAAAAAAATTTTTGATTGACACTACCTTCTTTATTTTTATCATGAAATTAAGTATGTAGAGTCGGAATTAGGTGAGACCCGGAAAAAGTGAACTTTTTTGTTTTTTAAAAGGTACTTTTTGAATTTTCTATAATATTGTACTTAGAAATATGAAATTAAGTATATAGAGTCTGAATTATGTGAGAACCCATAAAAGGGAACTATTTGGTACTTTTTCGTTTTTCGAGAGGTACTCTTTTGAATTTTCTATAATATTGAATCTAGAAACATGAAAGACCTGGTTTACATTAGGAAACTTTTTTTTGGGAAACTTTTGATTTTTGTGTGTGAGAGAAAGAGAATGAAATATCAATCATCTCTTTCTTTTACAAACAAAATCAAAAGTTTCTCAACAAATGTTTCCCAGTGTGAACCAGGTCTATGTGAACGGTTGCGTTTAAACTCATTGAGTATTTCAAATAAAACACGATAAAAACAGGGATTTGTGAACATAGTATTAGTCGGTGAGACCGAAAAACAATAGAAAGTAAAAATGTTGAGCACTGTAACTGCCGGTTTACACTAGGAAACTTTTTTTGGGAAACTTTTAATTTTGCATGAGAGAAAGAGAAATAATATCATTAATCTCTCTCGCGGTACGGAGTTTCCCGTTCTCGGAAACTTGTTTTGTTTTGTTATTATTCTCATTCGTACAACAACAAACCAATACAATTTACACGTATTTTCTGAAACAAAAGTTTCTATGTGTGAACATCAAGAAAACTTCAAAAGAGAATAAAGAAAAAGTTTCTCAACAAAAGTTAGTGTGGATCAGGTCTAACCAATTATCGATTTAAAAAAACATTTACAATTTAATGTCGGTTAAAGGACCCAAATTCGATGTTCATAGCCGACTAATTGGTTATTATCAGGGAAACCAAAATATGCAAATGCATGTTTTTTGTGGTTTTTTTAAGACCAATTTAAGAATTTTGGCATCGATTTGTTAGAGCATATTTTTGCATATTTTACCCATAAGAGCATAATTTTGCATGATTTGACTTTTTTAGCATATTTAAGGCATATTTTCGAGTTTTTAGAGCATATTTTACTCTTTTAGTGCATATTTTGATGTTTTCGCTTTTTTCGTTTTTGTACATTTTCAAAACTTTATTAAAAAAAAAATAAAATTTAATTTTTTTATTTTTAATTTTTCAGCCTATTTTACAATTTGAAAAAAAATTCGTTTGTATAACTTAAAAACTGCAAAAAATACATTACTCTCACGGATTACATTTTAAAACAGACATAAAACCTATTACTTTTCATTTCATAAGACCAATCAGTTTTTATAGCTTAAAAAACTAATTATTGGAATTTATGACAACACCGATTAAAATGTCAGTTTAGAAGCTATAAATACAATTGGTAGAAATGTGTCAAACTTTGTCGTTTGAAATATGTTTTTTGGGGTCTAAATATTTTAATAGAAACGGAATTCTATTAAACTAGTTCTTTAAACTATAAGATGAATTAATTATAAAAAATCTTGTAGGATGAAATATGACACTAAACATTTATTATTTCATTACAATTTCTGAAATATGACACTAAACATTTATTATTTCATTACAATTTCTGTCTTTTTGAGCTTTTCAATGTTAAAAAATTATGAAAAGTTTTATTTTTAGAGCATATTTTTTAAATTTTAAGAGTATATTTTGAGTTTTTTACGGCATATTTAAAGCGCTTAAAACACTTTTTAGAGCATGTTTTCGGTTTCCCTGGTTATTATTGTTGACGTATTAGAAAATAAATAAAATTAAAGTAATTAAGAATTAAAAAAATCTAATTACATATGTGGATGATAAATTAATGCGGAAATTCGTATAAAATAGGTAATGTTTAATATATTCTAGATCTTATAATATATGATGTGTTATTCCTCTATAATTTTTAATCATTTTTCAGCAGCGGAAAGGTAGTGTACATTTGGAAATGTTGGGCAGAATAAAGAGCAAAATACAATCGAAATCTTAAAACTATTAGGAAGAAGTTGTTATTTTATATTAATATGTTTTGTAAGTTAATACATATTTATGTTTTATTGTTAATACAGGCAAATCCGGTATAACGAATGATATAATGTCAAGTCTTTTCTTTAAATCGAAAAATTATTTTTATCGGAATTATTTTTTCTAGTAATTTTCTTTTATTTAATGGTCAAAAAATCCTTCAAATTAATGTATGAAATTGCAATAATTTGTTTAATCCGATTCGTTATACTGGGATTTTCCTGTATAACAATTACAATGCTACAATCGAATTATGGGATAGTTGTGAGAAACGACAGAATTCAATTGGAAACAAATTCGGTTATCACAACGAATCTGTCCATAATTATAATGAATGGAATTTAACAATTTTGCTAGCAGTGGTTGATCACAGATATTCCTTTTTATATGTATATACATGTAGGAGTTCCCGGTCGATGTTAAAAGCCCGCAATATTTAAAAACTCAACCCTTGGAAAAAAAATTGGAAACTCCTCTCTTTCAAGTCTATTATGAATATTGCAATAAACATCCTCGTCTTACTAATTAGATATTCTGCATTTAGGTTAACCCAGTAAAATATTTTCAGATTTTGGTAATGGTATTGTAGGATATGTAGATATTTCATACATTACTTAGTAATGAGTTCGCGCTATCAATAAAATAATTTAATTTTTTTGAATGGAATTTGTAGTCAATTGTCTATAGCGTATGTCTAATAAGGAATTAGATAGTGTTTCTAACCGTAGTCGATTTTGGAAGTTTTTTCAAGAAATATTGATATTTACATTTATGTAAAACCCCTTAAAAATAGAATGATAAAACTATTTTTTAATGGGGCATTGAGTTAGAGAATAGAATAGCAAACATGAAAAATAACTGTAAAACAAATTTTAAATCCGGAAAAGTCGGGTAAGCAGATTTGTAACTAGTTATTTTTTGGTCATCGTCGAACAAAAATAAGTAGTTATTCACCCAAAAAGTAACTACTTACACTATTCTCCAATATTACAATAGGAAAAAAAGAAAAAAAAATAAGAAGAAAATCTGTAGCTTACATATGTAAATATTTAATCGGGTTCTTCTCATCCATGTGATCGGCAAAAGGCTGATATACTTTGTTTCATTTGTTATGGTTTAATATTGTTTTCCATGTTTTTTTTATTGGACCTACATTTCCTTATCCGAAAATAGGTTATGGGAAGAAAGATAGAGGGAATGGTGTTTGTGGACATTTGAAATAAAATTTCCTTTATCGAAAGTGATAGGTAATACCTCTGCAGCTGAAGAATGAATTTTCCCTGAAGTGTGTTGTGCGTCCACTGGCCAATTTACCACAAATTGGTGTGTTCTTGAAGACGTGTTTTATGCGACATTATACGGGTATCGGGAAATAGTTCCCTTATTTCAGAGGAACACATTCCGTTGTAGTATTGATAGAACCGTGAAATACACCCACGTTGCGACGGTATCCAATAAAATTGGATACCCTACAGTCACCGATAAGTACCATCGTTGAGTAGCTCCGAAATAGACTTTGAAGCTCAGGTCTATGGGAGTTGTATTCAATTTTCGGTTGAATGTAAATGATAGTAAGATCAGACAGAGTGAAGTATGTCCTACACCGTTAAAAAAACCGATACACTTAAAAATCTGTTTAGTCCATTTAGACATCGCACTGAATTTTCATGCCCATAACATCAAGAGTTTCCAATTCCTTAATATTTACACCACCGATATATAAAGATGAAATCGAGAGAAATTATTACTTACACTAAATGCAATTACACTCTATCAAACGCCTTGAGCCATCACTTTACTTTCAGGGTTATTAGCCTCTCCCATTTTAGAAATTGGGGTTACATTAGCAATCTTCCAGCATGCAGGAAATTTGCCGGCATGGTATAAAATGCTTCAAGAGCAGTGTCGGTAAATCATCTGGTCCAGGAGATATGTTTATGTTGATATCTGTTCAAACTTTTTTAACGGCACAGACTCGAAAGAATATATTTGGCATGTATTTGATGGATGATCACTTACGAGTGTTTCTAAATGGGGTATTATATTACTTGATTGTTTCCTAACATTGGCAACACTGATAATCATGACACTTGATTTGTCAGCAAAATGCCATTTTATAATTCAATTGGCACGTTTGTTTGTCCGTTACATTTATTGTAATTTTATTTCCGCAAAAACTGAGATATAAATGTACTTGCATACATACAAATATATGTATGTATTTTGTACATTGTACATGTGCTATGAGTGTTGATTTTTATTACTGTATAAAAGTGAGAAAAGTCAACGTATTTTTAAATTAAATTGTTTTTTTTTTCTTTTAATTTAGATTGTGTTTTAATTGATATAATAAATAATAAAGTATGTAAGTGTTTAAATACCAGATTGATTGTCTCCTAGAAAATACCATTGGAGTAACAGAAGTACATACATACATACTTAGATAGATTAATGGAAATCATAATATTCTTATAATGAAAGCAAAACAATGAGAATGACTTTGTCAAATGCTTTAATTACTTACATATCTCTTTGCTACAATGGAAAATAAAATGCCATCACGTGCTAGTTTTTGTTATTATTGCTGTTTTGTCGGAGAATTTATGCGCATCGCAAAGTAGCCATAAAGAGACAGATTCATTTCACTTATAGAGAACAACACATTTGTACATAATTATCTCTCTGCATAAGACCATTATTTATGTTTTATAATGTATGTATTATGTACATATCGTCACCTAAAATGTGTCAAATATGACCAAAACGATGTTTTTCAAAATTATTGAAGCGATATCTCTAAAACCGGATGTCACTTGGTCTAAAAATCTTAAGAAATTGTTTAGCCTGTGAGTAAACACTGTAACATTTTATTGTATCCATTAATGATACCATATTTCAAAACTATAGTTTCGTAATTTTAAACATTTTGACTTTTCGACAAAAACTGTAACATATTATTGCACCATTAAAGCGCGTTCAGCCTACATGTTGCTTGGGTATAAATGGTGCCAAGCTCACAGGATATATGTTTAATTTGGGAGACTTGCCAAATGTGGTTAAAAGACTCTTCATCAATGTATACTTACACACACCAGATGTGCCCGATCCTATATCGGAAATGGAAAATGTCGGGTTCGTCAACCACATTTTTAATTTGGGAGATTTGACCAAATGTGGTTACAAGACTCTTCATCACACACCAGATGTATCCGATCCTATATGGAAATTTCGGGTAAAATACCCGACATTTCCTACCTGTCATTGACTTGAGATCGTGGTTAAGCAAAACATTAGAGCGAAATCTTACTGGAATCTGGATAGCTCTAAACTGGAAGACAAACCGAGTTGGGGAAAACCGATAGATGTATGTATGTATTGTCGTGTATCTAATAATAACACAAGCGAACCTGGCGAAAGTCGAAATGGATTGGATTGAATGTGACGCCAGCAAAGAAAGGCAATAAAGATGAAATGGTATTGGACTGAGATATGTTAATCTAATGAATATAAAACCGTTGGATGCAACGAGGGCTGACTTGAAAGCAAGAACAATAGAATAGCATACTGTATTTGGATTAATAAAACTGAGGGTAGGGCAACATTAATTATTTGGGGTGACCCCAATGTGAAGAATACGAGAAGCTTCTTCTGAATAAATGAATAAGACCAACGTATTTAAACCTTAAAATTTCATAAGAAAATTGAAAACTTAAACAACGGTTTGCCGATACACAAACATTGACTAAATGATATTTTAAGTTCGAAGACGTTTCCGAATGGTTTGTCGTCTGTCTGATACTATAGACAGTATTCGAATTATTGTTATTCTTTTTGATTAAATTGTACCAAAAAAGGTACTAATTATAACAATATTTTCATCCCTAGATTTTTGTATACACAATTTGTTCTAAAAATCTCTAATTCACACTCTCTCTCTGTATCTCTCTTTCATTCTCTGAAACGTGTACATACTTATGCAGTGTTGTCTTCTTTATATACATATGTAGTTAGTGTGTAGTAGAGTAAAATAAAAAAAGATACTATAACCATTGTAAGGAAACGAGAAACGCGTTGAGCAAACTTATTGTATATCCTGATTTCGAGATGTCAGTGCTCGAGTTAAGTTTGATAAGCTAACAATCAGTGCCAAACTATACACAGACAAGTGTGGATTTCAAAGAAATTTAAAGTTCCACATAGTTATTATAAAAAAAGAAATAAAAAGTATATACTTTTATTAATATACCTAAGTACATACACAAAGATATATGGCATATAGTAATACACATATTTAATAAAATAATTTAATAATATAAAATATAAATATTTAAAAAGTTACAAAAAACAAATAAAAAAGTTAAAACAAAAAAACATAATGAAAAAAATTATATATACATTTTTCACATGAATACTAAAACATACATATTTAATGTGAAATAATTTACACATACATATACAATTACATAGTATAAATACACACATAGCTATGCATGCATGTATGTTTCTATGTTTTTGTATACATAAAGTGGGTCATTCAATTACACATCATGTTAATACGGGAAAAAATTACAAAGTAAAAAAATAATAACAAGAAATTTATATCTGTAGTTCTCTAGTAAAAATATATAAAAGTGTATCTATCTATATCCACATACTTAAATTCACATAAAGAAGGGTCATTTATTTATAATCGTTGCAAGAGTGTGTTTCGTTCGTTCCACCAAAGGAAAGAAAAAAGGAAACGGATATAAAAAAATATATTAAAATACCCAAAAGTATGATTATTAATTTATTCTCGTTTTTCTGTTTAATTAACTCAACATCAATTAACTCCCAAACAAATTAAAAGTGTAAGTGTGTTTTACGTTAGTGCTAAATGCCAATTTACTCTGCAGGTGATAATAAATTGAAACTAAAATCACAATTAAGTTACAAATCAATACCAAATCAAAGAAAGAAAGGAAAAAAATTGATTTGTACCCACCCAAAGTCTAGTTTTGTCAACTAATAAACAAAGAAAAGAAAAAAATAGAGGACAATAAAACGAATATGATAAAGAAGTAAGAAAAAATTAAAGCATAAAAGGAAAAAAATATATATATAAAACGATAAAGAGCAAGAAATAAAAGATACATTTCATTCACTAGTGTTATATATGTACATAATAACATACATATAGGAGAGTGTCTGAATGTATAAGTGTGTCACAGTGTGTGTGTATGTATCTAAGTGTTTACTGTGAATTTCAAAGTTTAGTGTCCGTGATTATTGTATTTGAATTTAGTTAAAACCACATATTTCTATATAAATAATTAATTCGTATTTATAAATGAACAATTTACTCTTTCCATCAAGAAAACAATCGATTTTCCTTAATTATTCTCTACGATTAGTATTTATTATTTTATTATGATACTTCCTTATTTAATGTTAGTAAAAGGTTCTTCAATAGTTTATTATATAATAAGAAGTAAATATTATATTTTGGTGCAAAAATCAAGTAAAAACAAATTCCTTAGTTTAATTGAAAATATTTAAAAAAATAAAACAAAGAAAATATTATATAACGAATAATACTTGGTGTATAAGAGCCGGAATTATTTAAATACTACACATATATACAAATACATTTATATATACATACATACACATACATACATTCATATATATGTATGTAAATCCAACTATACATATACAGATGTATATGCATGTATGTACTGGCGGTTATATGAGTGACATTATGTGTTATTGAATGCCGAAATTATTCGATTAAACAGTAAGTGATAAAAACAATGGAAACTTGTAAAATTTATCTAGATTCTAGATACATGTAATTAGTTAGCAGTGTCCCATTTATTATATTAGACCACATTTCTATTAAAACAAATGTTCTAACCTAAAATAAAAGAAACAAATCACAACCATTTAATACATTTGGGAAGTATTAAACATTAACCGCCCTTTCCCAAAAAGTATTTTTATTTTTCTCACATTTATATTACATTAATACTCTGCGTTTAAGGGCAGTGTCACACGTTCAATATATATCGTGATATTTGCTATATTGTGATGTGTATAGACGGATCGTGTCCCATATCACATAAAATCTCAATTTTCTGAAATCCAAAATTCTTATCAACATTTATAATGGATCACGTGATAAATATTAAACGTGTAGCATGATACATTTGTAAAATTCGGAAAAATAAATAAAAAACTTTTGTTTTTTCTTAAATGTTAATAATAATATAAAAGGTAATAAATTTGTTCTAAATTTGTATGAATTTGGAGTTTTCGCGGCATTCTTGTTATCATCGTACGACCCGTGTAGCACAAATATTGAACGTGTAGCATACCGAGGTATTTATCAACCTATTAAAATGATCCATATTGATTAATATATATTGAACGTGTGCCAGTGCCCTAAAAGGTATTCTCACAAAAGAGTTTTCCACGAGCCACCATAATGTTTGTATAAAGAACAAACAATACTGATTCTGATGTTGCCACACGTAGAGAAAAAACATGGTTCGGCATGGTAAGGACAACTATGCTATGTTTTTTGTAACAATATTTTGTAATCATAACCAAACAATTGTTATTTTTATTGAACTTCATCAATATTTTAGTTACTGAAAACATTTATATGTTTATGACAATTATAAATTTAAGAATGATTCTCTGAAAAATAATTATTTTTACAACAACTAAACAATGATAATTATTTAAACATATTATATTATTTAGAATCATTTAAACTATCAAATAACCATTAAATGGTAGGATTTTATACGTTTATCCATATAATGTTTAAGATATAAGTAAAATACGTTTACTATTAAAAATATTTTGGTATCGCCATTTTTCTATCAGTTGTATGGTTTATCCGTACTAGATCGGATTAAATTAATTGTTAAACAAACGCAGTGTTAAAATAATTGTGAAAAATAAATAATATCTAAAAATATAACAGGAAACAATATAAATAAATAAAATAGCGTACATAAAAAATTAAAAATTAAAAAAATTATATTGTGTTTATATTGGCATCATGTGTTTTTGAGAATATCAGTGCTTGAAAGTTTTGTGTTTGTTTAAAAGAAAATTAACAAATAATTACATTTTACGCCGAGCACATTAAATTTACCATATTATGTTTAATATGTAACCATAACATGGTTACTTGAAGACATGTGACTACTTGTAACCATAATATGGTTACTTCAAACAATAATATGATTACGTGAAGCCATTATATGACTACATGAAACCAAAATGTGGTTGCTTGAAACTACAATATGATGCTACAATATCACATTATGATTAATAAAACTATATTATGATGAAATATTTGGACTATATTTAATCATAATATGGTAGATTATTATACTAAAAATGATCATAATATGTTTTAACTTTAGCCATAATTCTAACCATAATATGTTGCTCTTAGATTATGGTTACCGCAGAGAAAAAATCTCTGCGTGCAGTTTTGTTCATCCTGTTTCCTAAAATTTTTGTCCTGGGGTCAATGGTAAGCTGGGTAAAATTATAAAATACTTTTTTAGGGTTTTCCGACTTTTTTCATGTTGCTCACATGTCATGTAAAAGGCCTTTAAAATGAGCTTTTACTTATGTAGATTTCCTCGTCAGATGAAGTATTAGATCCTGCCTGTAATCTCAAGATGTCATTAAGTTTATACCCAAATATATCACCAAAGTTAGATATGAATTAACTGTGAAGTTATTACTGCTTTATTCCTCCTTTACATTGGCTTAAGTTATTCCATCTATTGTAGAAAAAAATCTTATAAAACCTAACGAAGTTTCTATTCAAACATCGTTAGAGATAAAAAAAAATTGTATGGCGTCTATATTACCCCACAAGATTCAAGATTGGATTTATAATCTTAGCTTGTTCTTGATCTCTAACTTCCAGAAAAGCCTAACTGCGCTGCAAGCAGATATGCAGGATGTGCAATACAGTTTTTAATGAATAAGGGGTATATTCATAAAGATATTAATCGCTTATTTTGGGTTTATTACGCACAATAAACCTTCAATAACTTTATTAAGCATTTATGAATAGACGCTATAGCTATATAGATCCATTTATCTTTGTTCGGACTGAGTTCCAAACATCTTACGAAAGTTATAAAAGGCGAACGGTCGTCTTCTTAACACTGTGTTGTATGTAAGGTTTTCATGGTAATGTTGAGTCTAGTATAATTCCTAGACATAATATCACTAATCACAAATTCGTTGTTCAGTTCCAAAATAAAATAAATGAATAAATAAAGCTGCACAAAAGTCTTTCACATTTTTCTGCTATAAAGCTAATTGATGATAAGATTGGGGATAAGCTGGAGTTCTTCTTTCAATTGCAGATTGAATAATCAGCAGATCAAATGATTCTGCTGATTATTCCGAGAAATATCGTCCTACTTTTAAACATCTGTTGTATTTCGAAGAAGGGATATGAAACGTATGTTTGATGTTAAGTCTTTATTTTAAAGCTGATAGAATTTACTTTCAGATGGTAAACAACATTTTATAAATAAAGTTATCCTGGCGCTTCAGAACACGATATTTCGAATGCCAAATGTGATGGAGAAATTCTAATTCTGATTCAACGCACATCAAACCTTTATAAAAGTATACTTTGATATCTATATTAAAAATTTGTCGGGCGGTGTAATATGCAATTGATCAATTTTAAAACAATTGAATAATTTTAAGCGTCTTTTAAAAATGTGAAAATATCCAGAAAAAACATTGATTTTACTTTTTAACGACTATTATATGCCAACTGCATCATATAGAATGAGTCCAATAATGACTTACAAATCGTCAACTGAAATGCAAAAGGGCGTAACAACAACACTGAAAAAAAATTACAGGAAAGACAAAAAACTAAATAACATATAAATTATTGTTGCTATAAAAAAGTAATTTCTTTATACGATTTATAGTGGCCTCCGGTAGGTTAGTGGTTAGTGTTCTAGTCTGGTAGACCGGAGGTGGTGGGTTCGATTCCCACCCGTGGCACTGGTTAAGGAGCGCACAACAGGCCCGATAGAGGCCTAGGTGTATTTATTCGGATTTGATGTGTATACGTCCTCTTTTCAAACTAACTAACTAACTAACTAACTAACTAACTAACTACACGATTTATATCTAAACATTATTATGACTTTACCGCCAGATATTGTTCATTATGTTGCTTTTGAGGACTATCTGAATTGCGGAAATTACTAATTTTTTGTTATGCCAATTTGAATTTCATATCAATAAAATCGAATTTTTTTCATGTCAATAAAATCGGAAAAATTTGTGAGAACATGTATTTTGATGTAGTAAACAATTTTCAATCCAAAAGTCAATTTAAATTTTTTGGTTTTTATGCCTTTTTCACTGTGTGAACTTTTTTAGTTTTTGTGATAGAAAATATATATTGGTCAGTATTAGAACGTCAATAATAGTGAACAATAAGACATAATAATATTTTCGATAATATAATTTGAAGTCCGAAAAATTTGAAACTAAGCCCCAGAACTGCCCGTGGGGCTCATTCGTCAAATATATGTAATGCTTGTGATGTAGAACAAAATTTGGTTACAATATAGAAAAAATCAGTAATAATTTGTTAAAATTTTTTTATCTGGTTTATTAAACTTTGTTTAATGAATTAAGGTATAAAACAGCAAAATAAGTTTTTATTTTTTCTTTTATTTTACTAATGACATTTACCCCATGGATGGGGCGGTATCGCCGTTTTGGTCAGTGTGTAAAAGTTAAAAAAATATGTACATGAGGATGACTTAGCAAAAATTGAAGGGAATAAAATTAAGGCCAACATATCTAAGTATCCGAACTAAGAAAAAAATTAAGAATATGTATTGCAGTTTTAATTTGAGGCCGCCTCAAAAAAAAGTGGTTATGGTCCCCCTTCTTCCCTACATACATATGTATGTTTCAAAGCTATGGTTGACGTAGTGCTAATAACACTACAAATAAGATTATATCTATTTTCGAATTCGAAGGTTGCAAGGTTTTAAAAACATTTGATACTAATTAAGTTAATTCTTTTTTGTCATTGCATAGCTATCAGCTGCAGTTACATGATCTCGGAAGCCATTCCAAAATTATTGAATTTTTTAGCGAAATAGTATTTTTTTATTTCTTATCAATTTGCCGAATCCATTTCAATTGATGATGAAATTGCAAATATAATAGTTGCTATCAAAACATTGTTGAAAACTTTAAGTTCTATAAATAAAGTGTACACTTTTCATTATAAAAATTCTAAAGTAAATTTGTATGTTGTATGTACATTAAATAAACATTTGCCTGTTATATGTATTGAATATATAGGAAATGTATGGATGTATTTGAACATAGTTTTGTAAAACTTAAAAGGGATTAAATCGTATTATTTAAAGTGCATACAAAGAAACATATGTAATCAATTGCAAAGAATTTGAATTTGACACTTAAGTGACAATTACAGAAAAAAGCTTTTACATTTAAGGTGCCGCCATATTTACTTAATACGAAAAAGTATTTGTATAAAAATTCCTACTAGTATAAACCAACTATATACATACTAACTGTCCCTAGTTAATTTTTGGGCTACAGTGATGACTTTTAATCAAATCTTCTTTTAAAAATAAATCTAGATAAATGTGAACATTTCATACGTCTTGCAACGTTGTCAAAAACAGTTTTGTCAGTATATTGTAAAACAACAATATTGTTTGACATCTAACAATCTTGTTAATGCATTACGTTGCTATTGACAGATCGTTGTAGAATAATTGTTTGACAATTTTTATTGTCAAATGTGCAAAACTTATGCAACTGACATTGGCACCAATGAAATTACATAAATTATTTCTATTGCAGCTTAAAAAGGATCTAACAACATTTGTCATACAATATTTCTGACAACAGATAATTTATTGTCTGACAATAAGGTTTTATTACAATCGCTGAACTGACAGTTTCTCTTTTCTCTGACAACACCAAAAGTTCTAGCTATGTAGCTTTAAAGGTAATAATTATGTAACAAGTTAATTAAATTAAGTTAATTATTCACATACACGATTTTTTCTACTTTATGAACACGATCGATTAGTCTTAATGAAAACTTTAGACTCAACTTAGACATTTAAGAAATCACAGATTTATTTCGCACTTTTCGATATTCCCCCACATAAAATGATTTGTATAACATTTCCCATGAACGGAGTAAAAAATCACAGCTATTACTTATTTTACTTATAAATTAAAACAATTGTAAAGACATTTTTACTTTATTTTTACAAACAATAGACAAAAGTCCAGAAAAATGCATTAAATATAATGAATGCGAGCGGGAATACAAAGCGGGCTTTTCTATCTATCCACAAAGAGACTTCGTGCGGTGTCATTGTCGACCAGGAATTATTTGTCGGATACTTTTTCTCCTTTTCATTTTCACACTCATCTACACTAAGTGAAGGCGTAGTTGCGATCGACTCCGAAGATTTAAATTTATTTGTTGTTTCATCATCCACTGTTATAATGACTGGGGACTCGATCACCGACAGATATCGTTCACATCCGTGTTTTGTAGTGGCTAGATTATCACAGTTAACATTGTCCATCATTTTATGTCGTTTCATGCGTGGTGTTAGTGTTGATTTTAAAATATATTTACTTTTAACTTTCTTTACTTCAACACTATGTTTGCGACGCCAAATTGTATTGACAAAGGCAAATTCCACAAGACTGCCAAATATAAAGCAAGTACAGGCGAGAAACCAAACTTCCGAAATTTTTATGTAACTAACTTTTGGCAAATTTTTTTCTTGAGATGAGGCCAGAGTAATAAATGAGAGTAGAGTTGTGCAGCCAAGAGTAGTGCGTGCGGGTGTTTGGTCAGCCTGCAACCAAAATGATACCCATGATATGGCTACGATCATTATGGAAGGCAGGAAATAATCCATGATATAGTATCCCACTTCCCGTGTTAAATGAACAGTAAACGATAGTGAACTGTAGTTGCCCGCAAAGGCTCCGTGACGTAAATCATCTAAATCGGCATTGATAATTGACTCGTTTTTCCAAACATTCTGTAGCGCATATTCAGTTAAATGCATTTTGGGATCAAATGCCACCGGATCATTTTGTTCCCATTTTAGAAGAAGTTCTGATGAATTATACATCCAGCTCTCGAGAATCGTGGGACAAAGCTGTTCATCAAAAGGAAACTTTTGCAATTTCATCCAACAATATAGAGTGGCCTGAACACGGGCTGATATTATCACAGTACCATCAGGACTAATGGCAGTGAGTATATCTTTCTCGTTAGTGCCGAGTACACTAGAGTCATGTTCGTTGGCCAGAAAAATGTGGGGCACCCAAATAAGACCACGCAATGAAGATTCTCCCAGTATTGATTGAGTTCTAGAGGGTGCATACTTGGAAAATGCCAGACGCGGATCTTTAAAACGCATCTGAATGAGACCATGCATTTGGAACTGCAAATCGCTGGAATCTAAATTTTTAAGAACGTATATATACACACGCACATAAACATTGACGGGTGTTTCAGATGAAGTGCCGTTAACAACAACAGGAGGACGCTCTAATCGATCATAACGACAAGGTGCAGTCAAACGATTTATTAATTGAGTTTGTGTCAATTCGTCAGCATCATCCATAGAGGGACAAGTGTCATCCGAAAATTTTGTAACATTTAAATCTGATAAAACATTAAATGTGTTGCTATTATTTAACGATACAGAATTTAACTTGCCCGACAGCGAAACATGTACTCTGTCGTCATTGAGATCACTAACATCTTGTTTATCTGTTGCCAATATAGCTGCTGTTGCAGCTGACACTACTGTAGCTGCTGCTCCAGCACTATTTATACCGTTTTCATTTAGACCAGATGCTAAAGTTAAAGATTCTCCGATGTAACACGCTGTTAAGAATGCAATCACAAAATAAATATTCATATTTATTATTTATTTTTTTCTTATTATTCTTAATTTTCTTTGCACTAACACCGCCACCTTTAGAAGGTGTTATTTTAGAAAAGTGACGTTTGTACTCGTATAACCGTTAGGTATAAGAAATATTTAAGTTCGTTGTACTCGGATCGCAAAGATTTTTCATACTGTTTATGAACTTGCTACTTGATTATTTTTTGTTGGAAAATTTGCTTGAATGAATGTTCTAGTTTTATTTACGATACAATATTTAGTTGAGTTACTTAGCTATCTGTCCGCATACTCATATATACATACGTAGTATGTGTACATGTTATAAAGTTCTTGAGACTTGATCTACAATGACGAATTCGTTAGCTGCTACTAACTGTAGTTATTATATTGTTATTTTAATAATGATAATTAGGTATTTATATTATTCACTCCTATTCGCCAATCAAAATTTTCATGAAATATATTTCCTTTTCGATCTCGTACTTTTTTGACCAAACATATTTCACCTGCGAACAAAATCGCCTGTTGTAAATGAATAACAAATGTCCCATCGTTGGGAATTATTACAGGTAAACAAAAAATTTCACTTCTATTGACGATACAGGAGATTTCATTTCATAATTGTTTTGAAATTAGTTCATTTCTTTAAAACTGTCATTGAAAGTGATTAAGAATATGCTGTTATTGTTTTGTTTTGACAGGTTCATAACTTTATTCTGACCTGAGCCACATAAAAACTCACGTTTAACAATTTTATTTTCAAATCATCAAATGTTCATTTGAAAGTTGTTTGGATAAAATAATCGGAAGTTCCCTAACGCAGAATTACTGTATAAAAGATGTGATCAGCACATACACATGTATATACCTATGTAGGGTAACAAGAGCCACTTGTGACTAATGATAATTTAATATTAATAATATATAAATATAAATTTTATTTTATAGTTATTCGCTTTATTTAATTTAATATATTTTAATGTGTATTGTTATCTGGTAGATAAATCAAAATGTTTAAATTTAATCGTAGCAGCAAAAGGTAACCAATTTTAAAATTGTTATCAAGCTTTTGTCTTTTCATGAAATATCAATATTTACTTGTGTCTAAAATTGTGATAGATAGAGCAAAACTTTTGATCGTTGGTAAAAATAATACCTAAGTAATAATAACATTAGACAAACGCGTTTGTATATTATACATACCTAGTAGACTTGTTCCTAAAAAATATAATTTTCTTGGGTGGCTGTAATTTATCGGTACATATTACCAAAAAAAAAAAAAAAACGCCATGACGTCAACTGCACTGGAGTCACATCTTATAAAATCTGTAAAATTATTTAACGATCAACCTTTTAATAAACTCGTCAAAGAAATTTATGCGTATTCTTTGGTCTAAGATAATATCCAAATAGAAATAACAGATTTTTTCAAAACATATGTATTTTTGAAGGTCGTGTTTAATGCATATAAATGACAAAAAAGAATTATATATGAATTACTTATTAGTTTAAAGACAATTTCCAACAATTTATGATATTTGATAAAAAAATATCGTTTAATCTATTTTGTTAATTATGATCTTAACTTCCCCTAATTTTTTCCTTTTTTTTTTGGAAACATTCTTTTTTACCTAATAAAAATTTAAAGATTTATAAAGCAATAAAACTATATTGTGATAATGTAGAATAGCTCATAAATTTTTGATTATACATATGTCCGTAGTTTACAATTTTGGGAAATTTATAAATTTTTTAATTCCTTGTATCAGTGAAAGAAATATACAACTTAAAAAATAAATATTAATAAATAACAAAATGTATTTGAGCTTAAATTAAAAACTGTATTAATAAAATGATCTGAAGTTAGATACATGCATTTACGAGTATGTACACGCAGAGAAAAAAACATGGTTGTGGTAACCGTGTTCTAAGAACAACATATTATGGTTAAAATTATGATTGTAGTCTAAATATATTATGGTTGTTTTAACAATTTTAAAATGCAATTGAAATATTTTATCATAATATATAATATTTACTATAATATTGTTTGTTATACATGACTATATTATGATTTAATATAATCATAATTTACATAAAAAAGTAAAAAATTACAATACATGAGAGAATTTACAAATTTAATTTCAATTACAAAAACATAACTACATTATTCCATACACAGTTAAATACTTGTACATTTAATGCTATAAACCAAATGAGAATTATTTCAACTCATTTTATTGACGCATAAATGTGAGGTGTGTGGCTAAAGATGTTTTCTTGTTGTACCAATAGACATAGAACAACATATAATGGTTATTTATAACAACATAACATACAATTGTTCAATTCACAATCAAGTTGTATATTGTATCTACTAAAGTATAATAACAGTGATTGTGAACAAATTTTTGTAGCAAGTCGTAAGTTTATATTCACAATAAAAAAACAATTAATGTCAAAAGTAAAAAAAAAAACAAATAATATTAAACTAATTAAACGAGCAAATTCTATTATTTTCATTATTCCACATTTTAAATTAATTAATAAACAGTTTTTAATAAAATTTTATTTTTTCGATTGAATTTTTTATTTATATGATGAAATAAACAATTGACAACACTGAATTTTCTCACGACATTCGAAAAACATATGAAAAATTGTCGTAAAAGTTGTATAGAACTTTTGCATAGAAAATACCAACAACATTGTTATGACTATTGTAGCAGCTGCTGACATACAACGCTACAACATCGATTGCCTTTTTGGGCCAGATTTTGAAAAGCTTCTATTTAATTTTAAAATCAAATTGTATTTTTTTAACAAATTTATAATTAAATGTATGAAAAATCGTTAATTTTGTTTTCCTTTTTATTAATTTTATTTGAATATAAACAAAGTGGGGCTTGTCCGTTGGTACCTAAAGTAGTTCTCATTCGGTACCTAACTCTTAGAATGTATTGGTAGACTTTTTGTATAAATACTGGAGCTCCAATTACTTTCACCACTTTTTCTATATATCTTTTAGTGAGATATAAACGTTCAATTCAAAATCTCAATGGGACTTTATGTGGATAATTACAATATTTATCAATGTAATTTGAGTTCCTCTACAACGTTTTTATTTTGAATTTCATCGCTAAAGATGCTTCTTTTAGCCAGTTATGAGCGTAAAAGTGATTTTCTGAAGTCGACCTTATATGGATCCTTATAAAATTTAAAAAATTTTGAAATCGAAGTCTTTGAAATTTCAACTATATAATTATCCGACAGATTTGATCACAAGTGACCCTAATTTTGAAATCGTTGTTTTCCTATCGGAACGAAATTTGCACCTCAATTAGTCCAATTTGATAATAGGAAACGATTTTAAACATTTCTTTCTGATCCTTATATATAGCGAAGTCTATTATGTCCGTCTATCTGTTCATATGTATGTTGAAAACAATTTTCGGAAATTCTCAGATATCTATCGTAGTAGTTTAAACGTTTCCTATTCATCAAAATTGATCCATAAATTACAGAGATATATGTAATATTTCTTATCGTATAACCAACTTAAATATGGATCGGTCCATAATTGATCACAGCTCCCATATACGGTCTACTTCCGAAAATCAATAAAACGATTCATAATTTTTACTTGACGATAAATTTCAATATACATACATAAGTTTAATTCATATAAAAATTATTAACCTTATTTTTCCAATTCGGTCCGTAATTAATCATTTCTTCCACACTAGTCCAGGAATAAATTTTATTTGGTATATTTTCTGTTTAAATAAATGTAATGAGTAATGTAAGATCGGTTTATATACATATATAAGTATGTAAAGCATTATGTGAACTCAACAATTTGATATCTTTACACTCTATTTATCTCTCTCAACCCGCTCAATAATTAAAACTTTAGAAATAATATTCCGGTTGCAGTAATACATCAAAATTATAAGTACTTTTTATCACACCAATCATATTTTGATTTATGGATATTCAATTTCTGTTTCTTTTTATGCACTGCATTATTTTTAATGTATTTTTGAATGTCAAGAAGTATAAACTCGCATTATGGAATCAAAAAAGCACAATCGTAGCTATCAAATAAGAGCTTATATAGCTAAAAAAAACTTTTTCAGCGAATCTTATATTGTCCATTGTTATAATTACACACTCGAAAATTTCTACTTTATTAAGTAGAGTCTTAAGAGTTTTGTTTTTCACTTAAACTATTAAAAATATTAGGAAATGTTTTTGTAAGTTCGTAAAAAAATATCTAAGTATTCAAAAATTGTTTAATAATATTTATTTTCTTTAATATTAACATTTCCAAGTGAACAAGTTGGTAATAATGTACATATATATTTCTTGTTAGAACTACACGTAGGCCACTACACTATAGGTCCTATTGTGCACTCGCTGTCAAAGAAAAAGTTTGTTGGTAAAAACAAGAAACTCTGTTTTTTGGATTTAAATGACTTAGGGCGAGTTTTTCTGATAAAGATAATCTTCATTCTTTGGTTAAACCTGGTTTAATATCTGTTCCGTGTTGTTCAGTTATCACTTAACTTACTACTTATATTAGTTTAACTGAGTGTAATTTGCCAATTAAACTCAAGTTATAAGTGAGAAAACACAACAAAAACAATAAAACAATGATTTCGGAAGAACAAAAACATAATATTTTAAGTAAATTGCAATTTTCTGATTTGTTTTGTATTATTAATTATTGTTTTAAATCTTTATTTAACATTTTTTCAAAATTTTCCATTTTACAAAAGTATTGTTTACAAAAAAAAGCTGTTTATTGTTTATGTTTTTGAGAGAAAACTTGGCAATACTAACAAATTTAACTGAGCTTTAATCTAAAACTGAAAAACACAATTACAATTATATTAAAGTCCGCCTAAATTTGTAACGATTTTTAATCTAACAGCAAGTTAAGCCTAGTTTAACTGATGAGTAAGAAACCCGCCCTTAGAATTATCCAATCACTTTTTCTGTTTTATCCGCATACTCTGAAAAACTGCTTTGATCAGTTCGCAAAAAATTTTGACACGTTTCAGCTTTAATTAACGTAGTGCTCATTACCCCACTTATACTCAAGGAGCATTATAAAATTCATATAGTAGTTTGTTTCATATTACACTGTTTTGTCCAAAGAAGTACATCAGATTATTGAAGCATAAATTACAATTGGTCTAATTACACTTCCTATAAAGCCAATGTGTCATAGACCCCATTTCATGCATATGATTCTTCTGGATAACACCGCTATATATTTTTTTATCATATTCTACAGTTGGTGTCCCCATATTTCCGGTCAAGTATTACCCCTAAGTACTTAACTCTATTAGTCACCAGTATTTTCATGACTGGTAAACAGTGTTGAATGTAATTAGAAATGTTTCTCTTATAGGGGTTATAAGGCGTTTAAAGACACGATTCACTCTTAAGCCGGAGGTCTACACTACGCGTACTTAGGTATAGTTCGTGTTCTACTATGCTTTTAAAGCAGTCATGGGCAAACACATATCACCATGTGTATATTTGAGTGCGTTAAGCAGCAGAGAGATGACTGCACGTTATAACAAAATGGTGGTACACTGAGAAAAGTTTTGAAATTTGTTTTCTATTGCAAATACTTTTTACGACGAGAAAAACTCATGAACTTTTTTGCATTTTAAACAAAAATGGAATAAAGGGAAAGAGTTTTTCATTTATGAAAAGTAGTAGTATTTTTAAAAAGTAGTATTAAATAAAACTACTGAAATATCATTAAGAAAATCACGACTTTCTATTGGATTTCGAACTTTTAAGGGATATTACCGAGATATTAACTGAACTTAATTTAAAGTTCAACTAATCTATCCAAATCAATGTTTCCTTTATATTCCTTAATACGCAATAAGTCACCAATGTGTTGATCGGTTAACCTATTCCGCAATTTACTTAAAATCAGTTTCATACTTGAGAATGCCACCTCACAGTTATATGTGGTGCCAAATATGGAATATAGCTTATATATTTTAAACATAGGACGCATTGTGCCTCACCGTCCATGTTTTCTATAAAAAAGAAATCATTTTCCCAATTTATATCAAACATTTTGCTAGGTGTAATAAAAGAGAAAAAATCATAAGCATAAAAAAATCCGCAACGCACAGTGGTATAGGAAAAAAAAAAGAGGGAAATAATTCGGTAACTTCTAAACGGTTAATCCGATTTTAATGAAATTTGGTACGCACAAAGAGGAGGTGTTGTCGAGTTTAGGTTTTGACCTTATAGGCCAACCAGGGGCCCGGCGGGGGGTCCTCAAATTAGGACACCTCGGCTATGTTAAATTTTTAAAACGATCCTATTTCTTCATTTGAGTTCCGATTTCGTATATAGAATCTCCTCATCGAGCACTATAAAAAATGTCGTCATAGCAGTAAATTATCTCTTATAGTTTAGGAGATATTCGCATTTGAAAATTAAAATTTTTAGTTTTTTGATAATAGCGGGTCCAAATATTCCCGATTTTCGCCATTTCTTTTTTTATTCGCTTAACAACAAGTTTATATATCAAGCAGTGAAAGAATTATGTAAAAATCATGACTGAGTCCAAAGTTATAGGCATTTTAATTTAAAAAATTAAAAAAGGCGATTTTTTGCCATTTTTTTGGGAAAAAAGTATCTTTTTCTTTTTAAGTTATCTAAAAAGTTTCTAAGAAGATGTATATAGAATTTATACTTTTTGAAAAGCTGACTTTACATAAAATACGATAAATGAAACAAAACCTAAAAATTTTTGATACCGAGGGGACCAGGTCCATCCAAAAAACCCTATTTTTTTATAGAAAATTCAATTTTGAGCAAAAATTCTCAAATCGCATAGTCGATATCAAATTATAGTGACCTGTTTTATATGACCCAATATGTTCTTAATCATTTTGTAACGGGTTTCGATAACCCCGCCCAAAAAAACCAAAAAATCCCATTTTTGGGATTTTTTAAAACTTTTTTGGGAATTCCGGGATTTCTAATAAGAAAATTCGAACTTTTTATTTAATTTTAGATTTTGAGTAAAAAAATCTACCTAACTGTAAAATTTCATCAAAAAATATTCATAAATAAAATTTTTATTGCAATTTGAAAAATTTGTATCTTCGCAAAAACTGAATAAAAAACATTTTTTAATTTTTTTAAAAAAAGTATTCCGCGAATTTTTTAATTTTCAAAAATTATATACAGTTTTGAAAAATAGACAAAATTACCTTTCCATTGATATATAACATGCCTACCTAATGTTTTTTAAGTGACAAATTAATTAGGGAAAACTCAACATCTTTTAGAAAATTTACCTAGCACTATTATTTTCATCCATAACGTTAACTCTTAAATTTGTTACATATATTAAAAAATTTTCAGGTATTATTTTTTAAACTGTAATGATTTTTACCCCTATAGGTCACTTTAATAGGTGGCTTATTAAGCGATCGTACTAAAAAAAATGATTTGTGCTCCATTTTATTTGAACACTCTTCAGCTCCTTTTCAAGATAAAGTGAACTTCTTATTGAAATATATTGAAACTGCACATAAAAATAAAGTGGATAAAACTGATATATGTAAAATTGAAAATTTTATAAAATCAGTTGATATAAAACTGAAGAGTGTTCGGTATTCCATTGCTAAATTTCGATCGAAATTTTCTGATTGGCTGGATGAATGTGTAGAAGTTGCTATTTGCGTATCAACTGTTGGTGCTCCCTGTAAGCAGTATGAGGATTTGAGCTCAAAATCTAAGAGGAAAAGGTTATCAACTTCACTAGAAAACTTATCTAACGAAGAAGTTTCGGACACTTTTAAAGCAATGTTAAGAAAAGAAAAACAGCCTTTGGATGCCATAAAAATTGCAAATATTCTTCCAACCGCATCACCAAGACGACTGTAAAGAGTATACCCACACCATCATCTGATACAACGTTCACTGAGGAAGAAGCTATTCCGCTTATGTTGCAGCTGGGATTAAGTCGTGATAACTACATAACGTTAAGAAAGGCGCTATCTGAAAAAGGAGTGGATGTTTTACCATCATATGACAAAATAAATGAAAAGAAGAAAAGCATTATACCACCTCCTATTGAAATAACTGATCGGAAGGCTGTTATTGGACTCGGCGCTCTACTCGAAAATACTGCTTTAAGGATTGCTTCTGACTTTTCTTCAGACCAACTAAAAAAAATAAATTCTTGTGATCTTCAACTCATTTGTAAGTGGGGATGTGATGGATTATCAGCACTCTCGGAATATAAACAAATCAACACAAGTGAATCATCTTCCGAGTATAAAAGTGTATTTATGGCATCGCTAGTTCCATTAAGAATTCGAAAGTATGCTGACAGCGATTCTCCATCAACCAGTTTCGATGATATTTGGAAGAATTCGACTCCAGGATCCAAAGCTTTTTGTAGGCCAATAAGCTTTGAGTATATAAAGGAATCCAAAACAACAACGCAAGATTTGATAAATCGTATTGAAGCAGAAATTAAAAACTTGGAACCTATAACAATCGAAATAGAAAATTATTCGTTTAACATGTCCTATGATTTAAAACTTACAATGATTGATGGGAAAGTTGGAAATGCCATTACAGGTACTGCTACATATGTGGTGATAAAAAATCAGAATTTTCGAATATTTCCAAGCAAAGATCAATAAATGAGGAAACATTACAATTTGGAATATCCCCCCTACATGCTCGCATACGATTTCTGGAACATTTTCTACATTTAGCATATGATTTAAAGTACAGAAGCATACCGGAAAATGCAAACAAAAGTGCAAATAACAATAAGGAGTTAATGGAAATGAGATCCAGTGAGAAACGAAGAATTCAAGAGGAATTTAAAAAGCGGATGGGATTAAATATTGATAAACCACTCACAGGATATGGAAGCACAAACGATGGTAATACCGCTAGACGTTTTTTTAAACATTTTGAAACTACTTCCGAAATAACCGGAATTAGTATGGATTAACTGCAAAAGGTCAATATTATTCTAATGGCGATAAATAGCAAGCATAAAGTGAACGCAACAAAATTTGGAGAGTATTCTACAAAAGTTTCTAAATTACTTTTGGAATTATATCCCTGGAAAGAAATGACACCTACAGTTCACAAGATATTATGTCATGGAAAGGTCATCATAGAACATAATATTCTGCCTTTAGGAGAGGTTACAGAAGAACCCCAAGAATCGAGGAATAGAGACTTTAAGCATATTCATCAGTTTAGCTCAAGGAAGTGTTCTAGGCAGTCTCAAAATGAAGATATTTTTAATAATCTGATTCTATCTTCTGATCCTGTTTTATCTACTATAAGGAAACGTTGGATTTGCTACAAAACGTTAGCATTTGAAAATATTCATGAATTTAAAGATTTACTTTATCTTTTAGATATGGACTACTGTGATACCGATTATTTTACAAAATTATATTAATTTATAAAAAAAAATAAATAAAGACTATTTTTATATAAAATAAATACTTGTTATTTTTTTTTAGGGATAAAGAATAAAAGATTAATCGTAAAAAGTGGCTGTAAAAATTCATAAAAATTTAGGTAGTAAAACATGTCTAACAAATGTATGGATGAAAATAATAGTACTAGGTAAATTCTCTAAAAGATGTTGAGTTTTCCCTAATTAATTTGTCACTTAAAAAACATTAGGTAGGCATGTTATATATCAATGGAAAGGTAATTTTGTCTATTTTTCAAAACTGTATATAATTTTTGAAAATTAAAAAAATTCGCGGAATACTTTTTTAAAAACAATTAAAAAATGTTTTTTATTCAGTTTTTGCGAAGATACAAATTTTTCAAATTGCAATAAAAATTTTATTTATGAATATTTTTTGATGAAATTTTACAGTTAGGTAGATTTTTTTACTCAAAATCTAAAATTAAATAAAAAGTTCGAATTTTCTTATTAGAAATCCCGGAATTCCCAAAAAAGTTTTAAAAAATCCCAAAAATGGGATTTTTTGGTTTTTTGCCTATTATATCCATACCAGGGGCGGGGTTATCGAAACCCGTTACAAAATGATTAAGAACATATTGGGTCATATAAAACAGGTCACTATAATTTGATATCGACTATGCGATTTGAGAATTTTTGCTCAAAATTGAATTTTATATAAAAAATAGGGTCCCCTCGGTATCAAAAATTTTTAGGTTTTGTTTCATTTATCGTATTTTATGTAAAGTCAGCTTTTCAAAAAGTATAAATTCTATATACATCTTCTTAGAAACTTCTTAGATAACTTAAAAAGAAAAAGATACTTTTTTCCCAAAAAAATGGCAAAAAATCGCCTTTTTTTAACTTTTTAAATTAAAATGCCTATAACTTTGGACTCAGTCATGATTTTTACATAATTCTTTCACTGCTTGATATATAGACTTGTTGTTAAGCGAATAAAAAAAAATGGCGAAAATCGGGAATATTTGGACCCGCTATTATCAAAAAACTAAAGTAAGGACGGTAAAAATTTTAAAATTTTAATTTTCAAATGCGAATATCTCCTAAACTATAAGAGATAATTTACTGCTACGACGACATAGTGCTCGATGAGAAGATTCTATATACGAAATTTTTTTTAAATCGGAACTCAAATGAAGAAATTAGATCGTTTTAAAAATTTAACATAGCCGAGGTGTCCTAATTTGAGGACCCCCCGCCGGGCCCCTGGTTGGCCTATAAGGTCCAAATTCAAAACCTAAACTCGACAACACCTCCTTTTTGTGCATACCAAATTTCATTAAAATCGGATTAACCGTTTAGAAGTTACCGAATTATTTCCCTCTTTTTTTTCCTATACCACTGTGCAACGTGATCTTGCTTCTACAAAAGCTGAACAGCAACTGATTTGATTTTGATCTCTGAGATCGTAACAAAGCAACAAACAAGTGGTCATTTTAGTAAAACACAGACGCACTAATACACACAAGCTTATAGTGTAGGTGTGTCAACAAAGCGTCAGCAGAATTTCTTGGCCTATGCACGCGTGCATTAGAATTTCAGTTTTGCTCGTGACTGTTTTAAAGCATAAATTTTATGTTTTATTTCGCGTTTTTCTACAACTTTTATTTATTTTTCATCATTAAACTGATTTTAATTTATTCAAATTGATAAATACGCATTAAATAAAGAATATAAAATGTCAAAATCAGCTGACATGTTCGTGCGCCGAGTGTGACGCTAATAAAAGTAGAAAGTAGATCTACTTTAAGCATTCTACACGCCAAGGCATTCTACGTTTTTGTGTAATGTAACTTTCAACATATAAATACGTTGATTCTACTTTTTTGACAGACGTATAGAATGCGAGACAGCCTAGAATGCGTGGTGTGGACCTCCAGCTTTAGCTACTTTTTAGTTTAGCATAAGAGAAAATAAAGAAGAATTATATTTCTTTCATCCTCTTGATCAATGTAAAATAAAAACAATACAATAAACTCTAAAAATACATATGATATAACTTTGAAATATAACTTACGTACACAAAACATTACACTTACAATGAAAACTGTTGCACATACATCTACACAGATTTCTTATTATTCGTTTGTGTTTTTTTTTTATTTATTTATAGTAAAAAATAACGTCGAGGCCTTAACAATTGATTAAAATCAATGTACCATCTCTGTTTACATTTAGTTACAAAGAAACAACTATATGGATACAATTCGTAAACATTTGAAACAAAAACCTAACGAACGCACCTATTAATATTCCACTGTTATATACAATAAACAACTTGTTGGGCGAATGAAAACTACTTGCAGTCCATTCTTTATTGTCATTAAACCACAAAATGGTCAACAGAGAGTAATCGATGTGGTCGAAAGAGCTGAACTGCATAATTGGCAGCAAATGTGCAAGTTATTGGATTTTATGTTTATACCACAATGAAACTAAGTGTGAGTGCGTATCGCGCACATGCATCAGCACACAAAAAGATACTCTCGAGCGGATTTCATTCTCAACTTAATTACGGCAGTACCGGAGCAGCTGCCACAGCTTCTTCAAGCTCATCAGCAGGATTATATGCGGTTAGTATAATTATTAACATTATTATAAGTGTTTATTTTAAAATTGAAATTTGATTGTGGTTGTATAATATATGGCTTTGTCGTATATAACGGTCTTACTTGTATGTACTTCTTTTACCCCCTTATTTAGAAACAACATTTTTATTTTATAAAATCAAATTTATAAACCGTTTATAAAATAAAAATTTTGTTTGTGAATAAGTGTGTTAGTCTCTCAGAGGTTACTTAAAATAGCGCTTTTACTTTTTTTGGCAAATGCCTAATCTCCAATTTAAACTTGTTTATGAAAGTTATCCAAAAACAACTTTAGAAAGTTTTATTTCCAACTCACAACTTATTTTAAAAATATTGCTTATGCATTTTGCTTTGATGGATAAATTTTTCGTGTACAGAAAGAAATGAAACCGATTAATTATAAGTAAATAGGCTTCAAGTATATGACAGTATGATGGTCCTGTTCGGTAATATAAAAAAGGATTATGATTAAATAAACATAATCAGAATTAAACGTTCAAAAACCTCGCAAACTGTGCAACTTGTGTCTGTTACCATTCTCGCAATTGAATTGTATGAGAATTGATTTGCACAACACTTATAAGTTTAAGTGCCGGTCCACACTAGAAACTTTTGATTTTGCATGAGAAAGAATCTCGCAGTACGTAGTTTTTCGTACTCGGAAACTTGTTTTGTTAGACCTGGTTCGCACTGGAAAATTTTTGATTTTTGTGTGTGAGAGAATGAGAAAGAAATATCAATCATCTCTTTCTTTCACACACAAAATCAAAAGTTTTTCAACAAAAGTTTCCCACTGTGAACCAGGTCTTATTCTTCTCATGCGTACAACAACAAATCAATGCAATTAACACCCCAATAAACATCGATTCAAACCTGTGAATATTTTTGAAAATTTTCTTAACTAAATAATGTATTTTCCAAATTTTTTTCAAATTTTAAAGTTTAGCCTTTGAAATAAACATGATAATTTCCAAAAACGTTTAAAAAAATATAATGTGTGATATTTATAAAATTTTCAAAGTTTTGTTTGAATTGAACTTAGAAAAGTTTCTTTCAAAAAATAAATTATTTTAGAAAAATAAAAACAGAACATTTTTTCTACAGCAAAGGAGCGAAAAAACGTTAAATATAGGAGAAATAATCGGAGATATAAAAGAAAAATATGCTAAAATAAATGTATGAATGTTTTATTTTCAGGTGATGTAAAAAAATATATGAATTTTGCAATAGTTAGCATTATAATTAGGGTTTGAAATATGTATGAAAATAATAATAAAGAATACTTGAAATACGTTTGATTTTTTTTTTTTTAGTTTCAAGCTTACCTCTAGCCTTTTTTTAAATTTGAAATACATTTAAAAAATACGTTTGATTTCTAACTGCCTTTTTGTTTGAGAAGGCCATAATTTTCCATTTGAAAACATAATTTTTCAAATTTGTTCTCAAAGGCTATGTATGAAATTTGAATAGGTTTTCAAATACATATTTACATCATTTCAAAGGTTTTTGCTTATTGGGACGTAGTTTCTGAAACAAAAGTTTCTATGTGTGGTCATTAAGGAAACTTTAAAAGGGAATTAAGAAAAAGTTTCTCAACAAAAGTTTCCTAGTGTGGACCAGGCCTAAACGACCATTTAGACTGGCAAACTTGAACAGTCTCATTGTGCATTTAATAAATACATTTTGTATTGATAAATTTTTAATGTATGGGCTTGAATTTTCACATTAAAATATAATTTGCGTCCAAGAACTGCCAATCCGACCTATACCTTCGTATAGGAAGCTGAAACTCCCGAACTCCGCTTATGAGTTTACTGGTCTCCACCAAAATCTTAAACGAGTTTTGTTTGGTACTCCACCATTTATCAAAGAAATTTTTAGGTTATCAAAAAGAATGCATATCGTTAATGCATGAAATTTCGAAGAACTGTAACGCGGTACAGTTATGCGACGCCACACATTAAACCAATGCGACAGTGAAACGCAAAACTCTCGAAGGCAGCGAAAGAAGGACGGCCTGATTCCCCTTAAACGATAATGGCAATGACGCACGTAGGTCTTTATCCACCCAGAGTTGAATTACGAATGAACATAATTATTTGTTTATTTAATTTATTTTTAATTTCGTTTGACATTGTTTACAAATATGAGAAACTTAAGCGTTTAAATGAAACCCTATAACACTGAACACCAAGAAATGAAACTGCGGCGTTTTTTAACAACAATAACGTTACGCTCTTCTCACAAACGAATTCTGTGTAACTCTAACACACATGTAAAAATGTCACTCTCTCTCAAAACTTTAAAACTTTGTCGCCAAAATTCATGGCTTATAGCACTTTAAAGTATTTTTTATCACTTAAAGTTATATTTTATTATTTTTTTGCACAATTTAAATACATTTAATAGCCCGAAAAGAATCTATTTTTTACAAATGAAAAAAATATTTTTTATTTTTTTGACATTAAATTTTTGTTATTGAAATTAAAACTGAAAAAAATAACAAAAAACTTTCGTATGGTACAAGAACAAAATATTTTAACTAAATTATTTATTATTTCAATATTGCAGATTAAAAAGCAAAGATACGTTACTATATAATGCATATAGATAAATTATGTTGCAAAATATTTAAAGAAATCTTTTAAAATATAAATTAAAATATAATAATTTTTTTCAATATTTCATAGCGTTAAGTACCGACTGACTGTAGACTTTTCACTACCTAGTGTTCAGTGCCCAAAACATGAAAAAATAAATAGAAGTGTTACTGAGATCTAGTTCCCACTGGAAAACTTTAGATTTTTGTGTGTGAAAGAAAGAGAAAGAAATATCAACCATTTCTTTCTCTTACACACAAAATTAAAAGTTTCTCAACTAAAGTTTCCCAGTGTAAACCAGGTTTGAGCGTATGAAATATTACTCTCTCACATATACAAGTTCTGTGCATATTTAATACACTTCTATGACTATTTTTTGTTTGTTTACATAAAATAACAAAAAAAAGCAACATTGCGAGTAAGTTGCAATAAGTTATATAGTAGTTTTTAATGTAGAAGTTATATTCATGTGATTGATGTTTGTTTAATTTATGAATGTACTGCTCAATATAACAATATATAGTCAATTTAACAATTTATTGAGTGTCATTTTATAAAGAGCCTATTATTGTAATATTGTCAAATAGGCTAATTTATTGACAATATATCAATAGGCTAATTTATGAACAGATTTCATATTACATCGACGCAGGTGTTACAAACTAAATACCGTTCCCATTAGTGTGGTGTAGGGTGTATTTAGATTGCATATGGACTGCATTGAAATTAACAATAATCGTTTATTCAAGCTTTTGACCCGTTTCGATTCTATGCCCTATAAATTTTAAAAATTCAAACTTTCAAATAAAAAATATTTGGCTTAGAAGTTTTGATGTTAGAAGTTATCACATTTGGCATTGGATAACAAAATGTTTTAAATGTTTTACTTCATTTCCTAAAAGCAATACTTTCCATGCGTCAAATAATTACTCTAATGACGAAAAATAAGGCTAAAATTATACACTTAAAACTGAAATACATCATATGTACGAACATGTTTGCAGCTACATCCATATGTTCATTGTAGTTTCCTACCAACATCTTATATAAGGATTCTAATTTCGTTTATACACAAGTAAATCCGCTAAGTACAGCAATTAAATCCATTTTCAATGCCAAACAAAATTCTCTCATGTTGATTCTCAATGTTTTTTTAACAATTTAAGTGTTTAAACTGCACTAGATTTAGACTATATAAATACATCTATATAGAGGATTTTCTAATAATAAGTTATGTTAGTAGATGTAATGCGTAGACTGAGTAAAAATTATGCAAATAATACAAATTATTGAAAACCTAATATAAAACAAGCTCTGAATAAGCTTATCTTTTAGCAGTTATTCGCAAATAATTCTTACTTGGGAAGGTATTCTAGAGGGCATCAATAACTATTTTAATTAAAATCGTTTTAGTGGATCGTTTTAGCTAATATTTATACCTTACACCACTATAGTGGGAAGGGTATTATGCGTTTGTGCTGATGTTTGTAACACCCAAAAATATTGGTTCTAGATCCAATTTAAAGTATACCAATCGGCTTAGAATCACTTTCTGAATCTATTTAGATATGTCCGTCCGTCTGTCTGCCTATGTGTCCATGATATGATGAAATTTGGCACATACTCTTTTCTTGGTTCAAGGATGAACGGTAGTGAAAATCGGTCCATTATTTTGCCTAGCCGCCATACAACTGTAACCCCCGAATCGACCCTAGCCCCCATACAAACTCCCCTTCAGAAAATGTCTTCACTTATAATTTCTAATAAATCTATTAAAATCTACATAAATAGCTTTAAGGTAGACGTGAATTCCTCTACCAAAATTTATAAGTATAGGCCCATATTTACCCTTACTCCCCTATGAGCCCTCTTGTAGAAAATCTCTTTTCTTTGTCAATAATACGTAAAAATATTTGATAATACGGTTAAAGGACAAATTGAATGCTTTATTTCTTTAAATTATCCCCGAATATACATTCTTACTTGTTTTTAGCATGCAGAACATTTGACGAAAAAAGTCAGAAGGATTCTAATAAAACGCCAATTTCTAAAAAGGAAGAGGCTAGGCTTAAATATCATTACCCAATAGCAATTTAGTTTACACTTTCCTAAGATATGAAAAGTATAATTTCATGTTGTCAAATACTTAGAGATCAACAATTTACTTTACGTCCGTCATCGATCTCTCTACGGAAGACCTGCTTCTTCCATTCACCATTTTAGAAAATGCTTACTGATAAAAACTAAAACCTTATATAGTATTCATTAAAATTATATTCCTCCAATGTTCAGAAACTCAATTTTCTGGACATAATACCTACGAATTTTCCAATCATTCTTTGTGAGTGAAGTTATATCCGGAATAATATTACATCTAAGATATTTGGATCACATCTCGGCAAAAGCCTGACAATAGCAAAGATTTTTATTTTATACTAGTCGCATTAGATGGTTTTAGACCTTAAGCTATCTTCCCTTTAAAGCAATTATATTCTCAAGTGTTCTGGTACCAACATATTTTAAAGCTCTGGGAGAATATTCGGTTATTACTTTCTTACAATCCAACAATGTAACTTAAACATGTGGAATATCCTTTATTGGTGGTATATTTCTATTTTTGGGTCTTAAATATAGATCCCAGGTCCGCTTTGTCCATTAATTTAGAGCCATCCGAATTTCTACGAATATTTGCTCTAATGTTCTACTTGAGTAATGTTATCAATGTTTTAAATTTTCCGACATATTTTTTTGCATGGAATATATCGGTGTAAATATTAAGGAATTAGAAACTTTTAACGTTCTGGACATGTAAATACAGTACGATGTCCGCTGCACTAACACACATTTATTAAGTGCCAAAAGATGCATTCAAATGTCTCGTTTTTTGAAAATGATGGAGTAAAATCTGATGTGATTATTATCGACGGAAAATAAAATATATATGGAGTAGAGCTTCAAAGACGATCGCGTACAAAATATGGTGAAGGTTCTTATCGGTGACGGAAAGATTTCTAAATCTATAGATTAACTGGAACACTTTAGCATTGTGGGGTGTATTTCTCTGTACTATATACATATGTTACAATGAAATGTGTTCATCCGAACAATAGGAACATGCCACGTTGCATCTGGAAAATTAATATAAAAATCCAAAAGTCACCGATAAGTATAATCGCCATCTCTTGTACATGATCAAATAACACCAAAATGTACTTTGAAGCGCCGTCTCATACGAGAGATTTTTTGGACAAATTTATCAGCAAATTCCCTTCTAAATCCTTAATATTTACATCACCAAATATTGCATTTTGTTGTAGAAAGAAATTCTTAGTCGCCGTTCATTATATTTCAATAAGTTCAAATGATTTTCTAATAACGAAATTTGTCTATTTATTTTTTAGATTGAAACCAACGAAAGCTCCATAACGTTTCCTCAAGAAATGAATAAAGCAGAATGCAACAATAGCGACACCGATGTGATCAGTCCTACTGGAACGAGTAGTTCCGGCCAAGATCAAATCCACCCAGTTTCTAAACGAAGGACACAACGAAAGGATGACGATCAGATCAGTAATGCTCATTCATCCCACTCTGATAGTAAGAGCCCTAGTCAGAGGTAAATTTTCGTCGATGTTTAAAAAACGTTAAAAAAATACCATAATTACAACCATTCTTACATTCCTTTAAAATTATAATCGAAAACATTGTGTACCTGCATAAACATATATTATCAGTGTAAATTACAGAAAACATAAAAGATGTTAATGAAAACCAATTTTCTTATATAATCATAACATTTGATTTTATGTACTATATTTACTCGCAATGTCAAATGTTTGTATGTATGTACCTTGTATGTAAATATTTAAAGCTGGATATTCACACTAGGCGTTTTCGAACCCAACGCATTGCGTGCCTTACATAGCTTTTTCAGGTTACTGCATGCTGTACATTTTTTCCGCGGTAACAATGGGCAACTTTTGTTGACCTATTTTTTCTAATCCACTTTTGTTGTACAAATGAGAAAACAAAATTACAAGTACTAGGCAACTTCGTACTTTCTTTTTCTCTTACATAAAACCAAAAATTGCTTAATGTGAAACGCAACAAAGTTACTGTGGTGGGATAAGAATGAAAAAGGAAGATATATATTTCTTCTCTCCTAACAAATTCAAAAAGTTGCTCATTGTCAACCGGCACTAAGTATTCTAGGCATCAAGGCACCCTAAGCATTTGAGCTTGTTACTTGCAGCATACATTTATATCGATCATACTATTTTGAGAGAGGTGTACAATGCGAGAAAGCGTAAAACTCGTAGAACTCGTTATGTGAACATCCAGTTTAAGAATCGACAGTTTATGTACATACATATATTTATATTAATATTTACTGTTTAAATGTTTAAAAAATAACATTTTTTTCTAACTTCAATCGTGCGGTTATCTTAAGTAGACGTTAGATTTCTAAACATCCTATTATTTATATGAAATAAACAGTTAGGTTGGGTTCACAGATTATTTTTATAACCTTAATAAGAGTAAACTTAAGGATTCAATTATACGACATAAAAGTTTTCAAAAGTCGAAAAAGACACAATTTAAAACCACTTTTTTGTCGATGAATACAAATATCGTCCCTTTTTCGACCAAATTATTAATATGGTGTTCTGTGAATTTAATTAATATGTATTTAATCCGATTTCAATTAAAACAAAAGGTGGTTATATAATGAATCTATTCTGTGCAGAATGCCTGTCCGTTCCGAAATACGAAGAATGTTGTGTTTGTAAATCTAATGCTATGTATACACGGTTGTTAGATCTTACAACGTTGGCAGTAAATTGTGCAGAAAATGTCTAATAACACTGTCAACTTACAAATTTTGTCTTGCAATATTTTCGGTAATGCTTTTTTTGACAACGTTGCAAAAGAAAAATTGTAAGTTCAGACGATTATTAAACATTTTCTGAACATTTTACTGACAACGTTGTAAGATCTGACAACCGTGTATCACGGCTTAAAGAATCTGTAGAATTGTAAACATAAGCATTGCGATCAAAATTATCGGCCATACTTAACCCTAACTCCAATATAAAGCCTCTTTTTGAAAGTTAGTTTTTTTATCAATATAAGGATAGTAATTAAAATAAAATTCAACATAAAATATACTGATCGCTGGAGTGGTGTATCATATACCGACTATGTTTTTCTTCTTGTTTTGTATTCGAAATATTGATAAGACAAAAGACACTTTCTGAAAAGCAAATGATCTTTCCTTTATCTTATTTTAAAGTAAAAATATTCATCAAATAATTGGAATTGTGAGCGCCCAAAAGAGGAAATGAAACTCGATAATAAAATTATGTTTCAATATTAACAATAACATACTGTTTTTTGTTAGATAATATCAGAAAAATATAATTTAAATAAATAATCAATTTTTTCGCAAATTCTGATTGATTGATTTACTATTATGATATGATTTAATGAAAACTTTTGGTATTATTGTTACATTCACGTTTAAAATGTTTACAATTTCTAAAGATCGCCATCCTCTTCATCTACGACATATTCCCAAAGTTATGCAAATAAAATTTGTACAACAAGTGGCAACAAACTTCAGGAGTCCGGGCATGAATCACGCACATCTAGAATAAGAAATTATACAGAGAGAGATAGACTTACGCTGTCAAATCATTCATCATTCGACTACAATCGGCGTCATGTTAAACTGTTATTTAACAGCCCCTCATCGGAAATACTGGGCAGCATCGTCCACTCAGGCACCAGCAATTCACTCAATTGCTATCATCAAACGAAAATTGCAACACCTGCCATTGTCCACAAGCACCTTTTGCAAGATGATGACGACGATAAGAATTCTGTAGCTGCTACGAACAATAATAGTACGAACCAAAAGTGGAAAAGTGTTAAAGCAGTGATGGCATATTATTGTACATTGAGAAGAATCAAGAGGAACGGTCCATTTTCAATTAACTATTCTAAATTTCTATTTACATACTACATAAACCTAAACATTATCAGAGTAAAGATACATACATATGTTGTTTAAATATTTAGTTCTCCAGTCTACTACAATCTTAACTTATTTTTTTTATATCTATATTTATTTCACTACCAGTAGTAGTAGTAGGTTTCTTTTTTGTATTATTCTCTCTCTCTATTATATATATAAATACTTATACATATTATAAACATACATACCTCTACTTACATATACGTATTTGGTGTAAAGAATGCAGTCCTACTAATATTGTAATACATTAATTAATAATCTTTTTATAGTAAAATTAATATCATTGTTCGTTCGTTCTCTAGCCAATTTACAATGATGCAATAATCCGATACGACACTTTAGAAAAAAAACGTAAAATCCTTACACTAATGTATGCAAATCAAACAAATTTATTTTTAAAAATTATTTGTCTCGTCTTGCCTTCAATAGAGTGTTTGGTCTTATTATTGCATTAATGTCAATGAGGCGGCTTCCTTCTTCTTACAAAAAAATAAAAAATAACAATTTAACAAGAATAAAAAGTTTGTTCAACTCATAAATGGCAGCTCTGGTAATACTAAAATTCTGTTACTCTAATGTCTATAGAACAGATTTATGTAAAATTAGAACATATGTACATATTTTGTATATCATACATATGAATATATAGTATGGACTTATAATAATCGATTGCCATAAATGTTTTGAACAGTACTTGATGTGTATCTTCTATTACTAAAATATATATACACTAACTACTTGCCGATTTAAACCATATTTTTTTACAATTTTTAATCAACTTAACACATTCTAATTTTAAAATACATGACATAACACGGAACACAAAAAACTTTAGTTGGACACAAAATTACTGTGAATAATAAAATTTAAATTATATTTATACCAATTATTATTGTCGTTATCAATACCGAAGTGATAAATTTAATACCAATATCCTTATTCATTTGTTTTTTTTTCAACAACCATTAAGATTTGACTATGTACGTACTAGGGTATACAACTATTCAGATTTTAAATTTAAAATCGGTTTATTCGTAAAATAATTATTTGGGGTTTAATTTCAATCGGGTATTTAACAGGTTATTTAAATTTCTTCTTTAAGATATCTTAACCTAGGGTAAGGTTGATAGGAGGATGTATACTACATCAAATCCGAAGAAATACACCTAGGCCACTATCGGGTCTGTTGTGCGCTGCAATTCATAAAAAAATTGTTCACTGAATGTATTATTTTTCCATGTTCAGAAACTCAGTTTCCTGGACGTAATTCCTAAGAATCTTCCAATCAGTGTTGGTTAAGAATATTATTTCCGGAATAACATCTATTTCAAAATACTTGGATCTAACTTCGACGAATGCCTGATAGTGGCAAAGAAAGTGCTCCTGAGTTTTACTGCCATCTCCACATGCTCTACATTTGTCTGAATCCGCACCAATTTTGTATAGATGTACACGTAATCCTGCCTTCTTAACCTAACTTGCACTAATGGGTTAAATTTAAATTTTTGCGTCATAATCGATGGAGTTCTGTGAACCAAAAAAAATTTATATTGACCTTTTTTCTTCTTTAGCTTATGCACTGGCCAAAGAATAAAGCACTGGCCAAAGAATCCTTCTCGGCTAATAACGAAACAATATATAATTAATAATGCTACTACGGTGTGATCTCTTTATCATGCTAACCAATCCTGCGATGTCACGGGAGGATATATCGTAGATCGTAATTCGAATATAGCTCTTTTGAACCAGAGATATAAACCAATGCAAATAAGTTCGATGACTTGTTTGAAGCTGAAAACATTTTCTTTAGACACTTTGCTGTATAAGCTTTCATTATATGGGCAAAAATCTTTGCCATATAATCTTTTTATTTATCTTAATATAAATAAAAAGATGATCATTATTGCTGTTACAGAACAAAGTTTAAATAGGGAAAAATGATTCGAAAAACAACTACGATCAGAATGTAAAAACAGGCTAAACGTCTACTGGTCCCTCATAAATCGGGCATTCCCTAACATAAACCCATCATATATTCAGCTGTACAGCCCACTCTACATTGAAATTGTATTATCCTAAAAGCACGGGCTCCCAACACTTGGAGTATAGATAAATAAAGCGTTAATATATGCAACAAACTCTTTCTCGTAAATGGGACGCCGAAGTCCCAAGGTTGTTTTCCGATGTAGAGTGTAGTGTAGAGTTCAGAACTATAGTAAATGGTTATTTCCATAAAACTATGTTAATTTCAGAACTACTCACCAAAATAGATATCCTTCGAAAACATTTCTTTAAACTATTTTATTAAAAAATTTCAGGAAATAAGATATGTATATAGTGTACTCAGGCCCGTTTTAGTTATGAGAACATATAACATGTCTAGCTTATTTTGAGAATAGAGGGAGATCAAAATGTGTATCTGATCTGCGAGATTCCTTAAAGGGTCAGTGAAACTAAAAAAGGTGGAAAAAGCTACACTAAAAACGGTGTATGTATATGTATATTCTAAGACCCGGTCCTCACTAGGAAACTTTTGTTGAGAAACTTTTTCTTAATTATCTTTTGTTTCAAAAACTACGTATTAATTGCATTGATTTGTTGTACGAATGGGAAGAATAACAAAACAAAACAAGTTTTCGACAACGGGAAACTTCGTACCGCGAGAAAGATGAATGATAGTCTTTCTCTTTCTCTCTCACTCCCAAATAAAGTTTCCTAGTGTGGACGGGCAGTAAGATGTTTCTCTAGACATAATTCCGAGATAAATAAATGAACTGGTCCCAATATCTAATCTATTAATCTTTTAATAATGTTGTAAACTAGTATATTATATATATAGTATACGGACTAAAATATTGTAATCTGATGACTATGCTATGTTTATGGTATTACTTTATAATTTAGAAAAAATACCTAATATCTTAAGGAGGTTTTGTAATATTTTTTGATGTTAAAAAGTACTGAAAAAGAATAAAATTTTGAAATTTTTATTGCAAATTGTGTTTAGTAGTTGTTGACCTAAAAATCTATATATTTAATGTTTTAAATACCACAACAAATTTATTCAAGCTAAAACTGATAAATTATAGGTTTAACAGCGTTACAACGAAACTAAATAAACGTACATTTTTGGACTGAAACATTTTGACAGGAAACATAATAAATAATCAAGAAAAAAAATAAAACTTTGTATAAAACTGTGTCTGTTTTTTGTAACTGAAATTAATCGTCATTTGAGTAATAATTTCAATGAAATTTAAATTCATTTAGGAAATCACGTATCGGAGATGGAACTTCGGATCCAGATTCCGATTGGTAAGTTAAAATTCAACTTCATAACAAAAAGTAATTAAATAATATAAAAAAATAAATAAACAATTAAAAAATAAAGAGCTTTAATAATGGGTTGGCTAATCGGCATGTACGCTTTTGTTAAAGAAATAAATATTCGAAAGGCCATTTTGTTTTTAGAAGATTGAAGCAAATTTTCATGCTTTTATAATTGAGAGTTAAATAAGTTATAAAACTAGTAATTAAATATTTATAAATATTAACATTTTATTTTGTTTTTTTTTTTTTATTGCTAATTCTTAATATAACTAGTTAATAAATAGTTTGAAACAAGAGTAGAAATGACGCAATTTGCTACATTTGCTAACATTAAATCATAGTATATTTGCTACATAGTTGCTGCTTAAAAGCTTCTTTACTTTATATACAGTATTGTTCAAAACCTGGGTAACTAGTTCTAATAAAGTAATAAATGTTGTATTTATTTTATTGTGGCAAAAAATATAATAGTTTATATTATAATTTATTAACATTAATATAAAAAATTAAAATAATAGTTTAATTTCACTTATTACCGAATAATAATAATTCTTCGAATATATTCGTTATTATTTTCATTGTTCCTAAGTGCTTTAAAGGGTTAATTCAACATTTTCGCTACTATATTACATATTTGACTTTATACTTTATGCAACACAAAGATCTTGTCATATAGAACTACAAAAAAATATGAAAAAACTCCATCGTTTAGATCAAAAACGCTTAAACACGATTTTTCATGAGTTCTATAAAGTAGGCGTATACTTAATATTAGTAATATCAATATATTATTAAAACGTATACGTACAGGTGTCGTCAGTAAATGCAGTTACAATGTAAAACTTTCTTATTGAAATGAAAATATAAGATTGTCCGATTTGAATAAAACAAGACGACATCAACTTTCTCTGTCAAATAGTCGGTTCTTCGAAAATTATTAATTCGAATTATGTCGAATTACTCATTACAGTTACTTGTACTAGGTCATTTAATGAACTACTTTATGCAGACTGATTACAAAGGCTTTAGTTATAGATTTTTGAAACCAAAATATGTTTTTTGTTGTCCTGACAATTGTTGAAGCTCATTGTGTGATTTGACAGCTCGATTAAAAATTTATTGATTACTTGTGTTCATTTTTTAAAAATGACACGTTCTGTCGGTCTTTTAAAACATCACGTGAATTTTATTACTTCATTAGAAACAGTTGCTTATATTTCGAACAATACTGTACATATAAAGTATATAACTTTTTTTAACTTTTTAGCTAAAATATATACATATATTTCGTTTGATTTGACACATTATTATTATTAAACAATAGTCAATAATGGCAATTTGTAAATACGTTAATTTGATTGATTACATATGTATGATAGACATCACGTCACTCAATTATTAAATAGTTATACTATGCAGGTCTTATATTTAATAGATCAATGATTAGAACCACAAATGCAATCAGAACAATGAATAAAAAAATCCTTGATAGTACTCGTAGTTGTATGATATATTTTTTATGAACACTTGTCACAAATTGACACAATCTTGTATTTCCGTTTCTGTTGTGTAATATTGTATTTTAATTTACTCTCGTTTATTAACAAATTCCAAAGACAAAAACACACAAACAACAACCAAAAAACATTAATTTAGTTTAGATTGATTGATTTATAAATGTATGATTTTCTGTCTATGTTTACTTGTATGTTTATGTTTAGAATGTATGTTAGAGTTAAGTACTCTTATGTTCTTTATTTCACCCATTTTATGATTATAATATATTTTTATACGTATGTACTATATTTAGTTAATACACATACATATGTACATATACCTATTGCTATGTACATATTTATGTATGTGAAAATTATTCATTTGATTCATTTATTAATTTCATTTCTTTTGTATTTTTTTATATTTGTTACAAATCTATTTTAGAAAATTCAGAGTCAAAGAATATAGTAAAATAAAAGTGAAAGCCATGCATGTGACTAGTGATACTTAGTTGTTCGAAGTGTGTGTTAGTTCATTCGTTCGTTCGTATACTTGTGAATCGTTTTGTAAATGAGATTGAGAAAGATCTAATGCAATAAATAATCGTGCATACACATACATACGAATAGTAAATGTTATTATCCGTTTCCGTCTATGTTTCCGTTTCGTTTTCATATACCACATACATACTGTCTATATACATACATACAAACATATATGCATACCTTCTTTGTAGTTATGTATGTGTGTATGTATATAGTCGTTGTCATCACAAGTCTCAATTAACATAAGAGCATAAACATATTCTATTTCCTTCCGTCTATGTATGTGTTTATGTTGTTTTTGTTAAGAATCGTGCACCCAAACGAAGGCATGTTCGTGAGTGATTTTGGATATTGTGTGTATGTGTGTATATAATAATGTCATCATTGATTTTGTAAGTAGTCCGTTTTTGTGTGTGTAAGTAAGTACTTACTATATATGTAGTTGTTTTCATTTCATTATGTGTTAACTTTATCATTGCTATTGTTGTTATTTAGTATTATGATTATTGTTACATATATTGTTTTTGTTTTTTTTTTATTTATTAATTATATATATTTTTGTTCATTTTTTCTTTATTTTAGTATTTATATGTATGTTTCTGTTTTTAGTTTGGCCTAAATATTAGAATAATTATAATAAAAAAAACATTGTCTTAATATCTAATTGTAAAAATCATAATGCTTTTTCTAAAAACTACAGGACGCGATCTAATCAGCGTTGGATGAAACTTAGAACTACTGTACAAATATCATCAGCCATACAAAAGAAACCACCGCTTAAAAGGGAAGACTCATTTCTTAAAAGATTCTCAACACGACAGATACCAGAAACTCAAGTAAGTGGGTTTCACATTTTAATTTGTATTCACAAAATAATTTCAACATTTTTTTCAATTCCAATTTTGCTGCATATTGTATATGGTTACGTATGATTAATATCTAACTATGACGTATGATTAATATACATACATGTTTGTGTAACACATAACAGCTACATACAAATGTAATCATATATTAATATGTCGTAGGTAGATATTAATTATACTTAACCACATATGCAATTAAAACTTAAAAAACACAACATAAGTAGAAAAGCAAAAAAAGAAAACTCTTTTTTACCATAAAATTTTTCAGGCCTTTCACAGAATGCCTTTCCGATTGATAGTGGAATTCTGTGACAGGTCTGATAATGAATTTGCTAAACTACCTGGAAGCTAATTAAATTAATTATGAAATTTTTAAGGAGACCGTCGAAGATACTGGTTCCGAAAGTGCCTCGGGAGACGTCGATAAGACCATTAAAAGACGTAGACGTTACTTGCAAAAGCGTCGTTCCGTTGTTAATCCTGATGAGAATTTTTACTTTTATTGGCTAATGGTTTTAACAATTTGCGTTCTTTATAATTTATGGACCCTAATTGTTCGCCAAAGTTTTCCAGAATTACAAGTAATCGTATTTTAACAATATAACTCATCATATTCATAATTATACAACTCATTTGTTTTATTTTTTTAGAATGCAGTACCAACGTTTTGGTTTATTTGTGATACACTGACTGACCTTGTATTCATTATGGATATATTCGTACAATTACGAACAGGTTATTTGGAACAGGGACTAATGGTAAATCAAAAAAAATCCAAAAAATTTTTGTATAAATTTCAAAAACTATTTTTTGTTTTCTTTTATTTCCTGCAGGTCTACGACGATAAGAAACTAATGTCCCATTATGTACATTCAAGAAATTGTTTTCTTGATATTATTGCTTTAGTACCGTTCGATCTTTTACAATTGAAATTGGGCTCTCAGCCATTGTTACGTTTTACTCGTTTTTTTAAGGTAAGTCAATATATGTATATATACATATATACATATCGTTGGCTTAGAAGCTAAACGAGCCAAGTCCTATTTAAGAAATTCTGCAGGGGAAGCACTAAAACGTCATCAGATTTCATGGACACTATTTTCGGAAGCTAGTGTTTTGATTATGAAGACGTTAGAATTTCAACTTCCGGGAGTACAATACAAATCCTCAGACAAAACAGTCTTCCTATTTACAACCTCTAGTTTCCGCAGATGTTTTTTCCGCATGACCACGAAAGTTTAGTCTATAGTCTAGTCTATAGTCTAGTATAGTCTAGTCTTTAGTCTAATCTATATCTAGTCTATAGTCTAGTCTACAGTCTAGTCTACAGTCTAGTCTACAGTCTAGTCTACAGTCTAGTCTACAGTCTAGTCTATAGTCTAGTCTATAGTCTAGTCTATAG